>NW_015151410.1:202579-228949 GCF_000732505.1 Cyprinodon variegatus
TTTTTTTTTTTTTTTTTTTTTTTTTTTGTTTCTGGCCAGGCAGAGTGTTTCAATGTGAAATCATGGTTAATGCGCCATGACAATCTGACACAACGCACAGTCCAGGCCCAACTCCATCTGCTTTCAATTTAATTTGGTCAGAGAAGAGGAGGGGTGAATGGATGACGGGTTGAGATGAAGGGATGGAATAGTGGGTACCGAGTGGAGGGGTGAGATGAAAGCTTGTCGTGTTATTCTCTGCTGAATTGTCTCGCCATTCTTCCCAAATTGCTCACATGTAGTGATAACTCTCTCCCTGAGAATCTAGAGAGAGGGATGCTCCATTAAAGGTATCCCAAAATATGTTAAAGCTCTGCAAGGGAAAGGGCTGTGGGGTTGCTTATTGGAAAAGAGTGTTGCAAATGTTGTAGTGGAGGTGATAACGGATCAAACCACACTGAATGGTCACAAAAGGGATTTAGCCTTGGTGCAAAGAGTTAATGGGGACATCTTCTTGCAGTTTGCTCTCGTCAGAGCAATATGGAAGAAATGAGACCATTACTAAATGCAGGACCTGTTAAGAGCAATTTTCCTAATTATAGGGATGAAACGACGTGTCAGCTGCCACGGCAGACGTAGCAGCCCATCGGGTTGTGGAGACGGAAAGTGTTAACTCTTTAATGTGACTATCTAACGGCCTAGGCTTAGGCCAAGGCTTAATGACTTAATGGAAGTAATGATCTAAGGAAAGCCATATGTGTTCAAGCTGGATGGTTTGCAGTGCAGCCGCACACTGTATGACAGGTTCGGCGCCCATATGGCTATAAATGCAGTTTTCCCAACTTTAAATACAATATGAATCCCTTTTTAAAAGGTTTATAGCAGGGATACATTTATTTTATTTCTGCAGTTTGTCCCAGTAAATCGGGATTGGTAGGAAAACTTCACAAATGTATCAAATCTTTGCAAGTCTAATAATAATTATTTAACTTTATTGATCTCATATTGGAGAAATTTACTTCTGCAAAATTTAACCCATCCCCTTGGGGAGCAGTGGGCTGGCTGGCAAGCATTGGGGAGTTTAAGGGTCTTTCTCAGAGAACCACAGTGGCAGTCTGTGGGAGTGGGTTTGGAACTCACAACCTCAGGGTTCCAAGCTTTATGCCCTAACCACTAGGCCACCATCCCCCTTTCTCAATTGCTTCTATTCCTTCAGCTCAAACTTCTTTTAAGGGTTAGGGTAGGGTTGGGATTAAGGGTAAGGGTTAGTTAGAAACAGATTGGCTTTATGAAACCTTATAGTTGCTTAGATAATTAGATGAATAAATTCATCAATATTATGGTTACATATTGAGTGATGTTACATCCATAAAATATTATTTGATATACCAACAAAAAGTAGCAAACACTTTTTTTGTAGGGTTTTAAAGTAAAACCCTGAGAAAAGAGAGATGTATTTGTATCCATACACTATAATAAATATATTTTCATTGACTGCCTTTGGATTTTCCTTGATCAATAAATAGACCCCACTGTATGAATAAAGCTGCTGAAAAAATGCATAAAGTTCAAAGCCGAATGTGTATATGAAATAATATCCCCATATCTGAAGGGTTTATCAACTGGCTGAGCTCTGTTCCCATCATATCACTTTTAACAATCATCCTAAAATGTAAACAAATACCCCTTTTAAATGGTTTTTTTTTTTTTTCTGTGCAACCGCAAACCTTAATACGTTTCATTGGTATTTAACATGAGAGACCAACATGATGTGGTGCATATTTGTAAAAAAGGGAAGAAAATAACATATGGTTCAGTAAAGGTTTTACAAGTCAAAACGGTATAGCTTTTAGTTCCAGTTCATCTTTTTTGCCCTCAGAGGCCACCGAAGAAGTGCAGCTGTGAACTCAGAATGACATTCATTGAGGAAGGTTATTGAAAAAAGAAGCACCATGAAGATTAAGTAACCCACCAGACTGACCAGGGATAAACCTGAGGTGAAGTTTAAAGTAGCATGAGGTTATAAAACAATATCTAAAGCTTAGAACATCTTATAAAGCACTCTTCAATCCATCATTCTAAAATGGAAAGCGTATCACATCAGTGCAAACCTTGTGACATGGCCATGCACCTGAACTGACAGGCCCAGCAGGGAGAGCATTCGGAAAGTGCAGACCTCTGCCAAGCAGCACATTTTGCCTGAAATTGTTAAACCTATAGTTAAAACTCCCACATGATCTGGCATGTGGCACACCTCTGCTAAGACATTTCCATAATATACGTTAAGTTTTCAATTGATCCTGCAAACAAACTAAAAAACATTGCCTTTTCTTGTATTTTCTTGCTGAGGCTGTCAATAGTTACTACTTCCACCCTCTGGTTTAGTGGGGGAGTGCTTTTTATCTCCCAATGCTAGAAAATCTTTAAAAAAAAAAAACCCATTTACCCAGATTATGATTTGGATTGTCACCAAAATATGATGGATTCTTCCTTGGCACGGGGACACCTCTGATAAAAATGTCATTAAATTCTGTCCATTAATTTTCAAGTTGTACTCAGACAGACATACAAACACACACAAAAACTCTCCTAAAAACATAACCTCCTATGCGGAGGTGAAAAAAGGCTAAGAGGTCCAAGGTAACAGTTCAGGTAGGAGAATCTGTTGGTATGGCAACTATCAGTCATGCACACTACATAACCAGCCTCTATGAAAAAGCTGCAAGAAGAAAATCATTGTTGAGTGAAAGCCACGGTTCTCTCCTTTGTTATGCTGAAGTATTTCCGATCTTCCATCTCCTCACATCTGTACTCCACTGAAAAATGATTTTGGTGCTCAAATCTGCTGGCTGAGAGAAACTCCCCAAGCTGACTGCAGCAGCATGGTCTCTCCCCGAGGACCAGGATCTGCACAGAGCACAGCTGCGGCAACAGCAACTTTGTTTCCTTGTGGAGGTCAAAAACGCATCCATGTCTCTCTGCAACCCCGTGGAAAGAGATGAAAAACACCACAGAGAATGAGAATGAAAGAGAACAAAAAAGAGGGGATTCCCACTTCATCCATCACTCTTCCTGTCGGTTCCACCTCCCCCACCTGGGCCCATTTTTACACATCAACTGTACTATATGACCGTCTTTATGGAGAGCTCTCCACCAGCAGCCAACAAATGTTAGGGGATCAGAGAAAGCATACAGATGAATTAGTTCACGTCAGCTCTCGTTTATGGTGTGCTTAACTGGTCGGTGATTCCAAGAGGCAACGGATCCTTGAGGCTCTTGTATTTCTGTCTTCTCCTTGTCAAACACACATACAGACAGTCATATTCTGCTTGGGTTATCAGGTCAATAACACCTGGCGACCTCGGATGATCATAAAACAGTCAATACTGGAAGAGTGCATGGATTGATTAAGTTCCTAACTGAATTGGAAAGGCACAAAACCCGAACTATAAAAATTGGAATGATTATAAATCTAATATGAGAGCATTATCCCAAGAAAATCAAGTAGAATAGATGTTTTAAATTGCATATTTTTTATGGTGAGCAGGTGGCCTTTCAATTAAACGACTATTGATATATTTGATTCACAACCAAAGCTTTCCATGGGATGCCTGGATGGTGGGGTGCTGGAGTTCAGGTTGGTGCTATTTAAGATTCGGCTGCACAGGAGAAAAATTGGAATACCATTTTGACATCCCTACTTACTCATTTGAAGAAGTTAAGAGTTTACTTTTCTAATTCTACCCAGTAAGGAAGAGCAAATTATGGATTTGGGATATTGATGACTATATCTATAGGTTTAAAGGATTTAAATGTAACCAGATGCAATTAAAATATCCCATAATTAAATAAATTTTACAGTTCCCAAACAAAAACTCAAATAATAAGGCATAGGAAACTCAATCCAACATTTTCATTTCTTTTATTTAAGAACTGTTATTTGTTTATAAGTAACTACTTTCATTTAAAAAAAATGATCTTTATAAAAGCCAATTTATGAAGAATACAGTTTACTCAGATTTTACGAATGACTTCTTGGCAAAACCTCCCCGTAGCAAGGCTTTTAACGTCTAGAAAAAACAAAGATCTTAAAGAAGAGGATAAATGGATGAAACAATGAACATTATTATTTTTTCATTCTCATTCAGACATTAAACAGCTACAGTAACTAAATGTTATCTAGTTTCTAAGGAAGATAAATCTGTGTAGAAAGAAGGAGCAGGCCTGTGGAATCCATTTGACTGTCATAGCACATTTGATCGGACTCTTTGAGGTGTTGGTCTTGGCAGTGAGCGCCACAGTGGCCTTGTAGCCACACACCCAGACTGCTTACTGCCCATCATCCATCCTGGCAGATGGCTGGTAGCTCCAACAGCTTTCTGGTGTTTAATTATGATTGTGATCAGGGGAAATAAAGATCAATTAAAGCATGCGTGAAACTAATGAAATGCAAGCATTGCGAGCAGCCAAACAGTTGTCTGAAATGTTTCTCATAATAAACACACACTAAGTCCAAAAACTAAAATACAGCAGTGGATGTTTGTTGATGAAAAATCTTTCAAAATCAACTAAGATTAAAATGTGAAAACAGTGGCAGTACAGGGAGGAACAAATATTCAATTAAAAATGAAATGGAAATAATTAGATGACAGGAATACATGGATAGGTCAAATTTTATCAGTTTTTTCTTCAGTTTAAAATTACTGAAAACATTTAAAATACAAATTTGCTCCAAAAAAGTCTATGATTTTTCAGAAATATCTGTTCTTTTACTCTAATCAGACATGGAAATAACCGGAGCAGTATGTGGCTGCTGGCAGAAGTTTAAACTGTCGTTCACCAATCTGCCTGCCTTATATAAAACCATGTGACCATATGATTGAGATTGACAAAGGACAGAGGAGGACATGAGACAAGGTGGAGGACCGGAGGAGGATGAGAACACAGATGCCACCACAGTGGTCTTGGCATTGTGGGATATTAATAGTCTAGAGCCATATTGTGCCAACCTTATTGGAATGTGAGCGCCGTCTCGCTGTGTGCCGCCGTGGCATGCGAGCATCAAAATGAAACAAGCAGAGGTGTGAAGAATTAGATATGGTCAGATGAGGTTTCAATAACCTCAGGGAGAAAGCACAATTTCCTCTAATAATATAAACTGATTTGAATTATCGGGTGGATTCTTTTCTCCCTCTGCCTTGCTAAAATGTGTTTACTCCTCCAACTTCTTCACATTTTGTCACATTAAAAATACACATTTCATCTTAGTATGAGCTGATTTTATATGATAGACACAGTAGTGAACATTTCTCAAGTAAATAATGCACATGCCTTTCAGAGTTTTCTTTATTTCCAAATATTTTCAAAGTGCAACCTGTATTTTTAATCTGCAGCCAAATATCCTTGGAAATAGGCAACCCCCATTGTATTATCTGTTTAGTGTTGTCCTGCTGTAATGTGACCTCTGACCCAATTGCAGGTCTAACAATCCATATTTATTCAACAAAATTATTAAAAATGTTTATATTTGCTAGAAAGCAATTAAATTAAATTAAATTAACTTGATTTATTTAGTGCCAATTCATAACACATGTCATCTCAAGGTACTTTATAGAGACAATTCTGCCAGCTCATACAGTCAGATTGGTTCAAAGTTTTCTATCTAAGGAAAATCAGCTGATTACATCGACTCATTGACTCAACAGCAATCACTCATCACCAAGCATGCTTGTAGTGATAGTGGACAGGAACAATCCCTTTTAACAGGAAGAAACCTCCAGCAGAACCAGGCTCAGTGTGAGCGGCCATCTGCTGAGGCCAACTGGGGTTCAAGGAGACAGAAGCAGAGATACAAAAAGCAGCTGTCAACCAGTTCCGCAGACACCTCCATCCAGAAAGCACACAGCTAGGCTGACGTGCTCCGAGTCAGGGGATGAAAGAGAGCACATGCAGTCAGCCATACAGCTCATACAGTTCCTAAATTTGGTACCATTTCTTCCTTTGAATAAAATAGTTATAATAATATAACATAGATATTTTATATGGGACTTAGCTAAAGTAGGCATAATTGGCAGAACTGTGGAATTTGAACAATATGCATCTTCTGACCTAGGTGGCTTGCATGCTTTATGCCACTTTGGCTGTTTTAGGGTTTGAAATAAATAAGAAACTAGAGTCCTAACTAAATAAAAGTTGATATTCTGCGATCTTTTGCGACCACTAACAGGTTTCCTTTCGGCATGCCCCCCTGTTTACCTCCATCCCATCTTTCTTCCCTTTAACACTGATCTGCTGTCTCCCCCCTGCAAAAAGAAAAAGCACATCAAACTGCATGTTTCTGCCACTACCATGTTCCACTATCAGGATGGGATGTTGAATAAGATCTGCAATATTAGTCCCAGACTTGCATGCATATAGTTTTGCAAGAGCTAGATCTTGCAAAAAAGCTCTAAAGCTCCTGCTTAGTCTTTCCTAGGTTCAAACTTAACCTTTAACCTCTTTCTATTTTTAGATGATGGTTCAAAGTGAACTCAAGCCTGAGCTATTGTGTTATAATCTTACTTGTCTGCTTTATTCAATGGCCTTTATGAAGCTTTCTGTGATAAAGTTCTTCAATAAACCTATTTCAAGCTGAACAGCTATATTCCCTTTACTTATAAAATGCTGTAATGGTTGATCTGGATGATAATTCAGTGTGGGGGTTAATAGAAATGCACAGCACACTTTCAGATGCAGTTTAGTAAAATCTTTACAGAATCTACTTTATGTTGTATTATGAAATCCCAAGAGAATGTACTAAAGCAGTGTTTCCCAACCTTTTTGGACTTATGTACCCTTTTGTGACTCTTGTCTTACCATGAGTTCCCCTCTCAGTCAAACGTATTGATGTTTGTCATAAAAGTGTAACATTGCTAAAATAACTGAACTAAAATAACTAAAAACTTTTTTTTTATATTTTATTTGAGCATTAAATTATTATAATTTTATGCTTTTCATTTCAAATAAAAAACATTAATATGTTGACTGGAAGTTAGCGAGGAGTCAAAATAAATACAAAATAAAATGATATTATAAAACTGTGTTTATAAAACCGGATCTCACTTATACCGTAATCGCATTTAAACTTTGAGAATTGGGAACAAAATGCCAAACAAAACTTACAGTCAAACTGACTTTACTATATTTTTATCAAAACACCTGAGCTGCTTTGATGAGCTCTGATTGATCAGTGTGAAAAACAGCTCATACCAGGCTGTTCTCTACAGTCTGTTACTCTGCTTGGTTTGGATGTGTGTCACAGCTGGAGGTGAAGTCAAACATATAAGAAAAACATACTTTTTTGTTGATAAAAGCTTGTTAAATTTTTCAATTTGGTCTTCAGAGAGCAAAACAAAACACGGGTCTATTTTATTTTGCTACATAACAAATAAAATATTTGTATGTACCCCTTGCAATGCACTCACGGACCACTAGGGGTACGAGTACCCCCAGCTGGGAATCACCGCAATAAAGCTTTAGGCAGCAATGAAACAGCATGTGAAAAACCAATGAATCCAAGAATATATTGGCATATATAAAGCTGTGTGTTTATTTTTACAGTAATTAGAAAAGACAGTTCCTTCCAAATTAAACCAACGCTCCCTAAAAAATATAAACATGTTTCTGAGAAAATAAAAAAATAACCTCATAAAATAATCAAAATAAATATCTTTACAATAGAAAAATGTAACCTAGATGTACTTTTGTTTTATCCAGACCTGATTTTTATTCCACACATTTAGATTTGATACAAAACCTTCAATCCAAAGACTTTTCTTTTTAGAAAAAGAAGGGCTACTTGCAGTTCTTCCAGTCACTGTAGCAACCCTTTAAATGATTGATGACTTTGCAATATTATCCTAAACAAAGGGGAGGTAATTAGTGACATTTCCTTTAAAGCCCAGTGAGGCCGCACTGTTATCCAGGGGCACAGCTATCCAGTTCAGAGCAGTAATGGCATAATCTATCTTTTTAGGGACGGCAGACATGCTGCAGCTGACAGTCTTCTGTGATGCGAGATCAGAGCAGGAATGTATAATTGTTCTAGCCATTAAGCATGGAGGTTGTATAGAGCCAGGGCGAAATGCTCTCACATATGGCACACACTGTTGGTTTTGTGCCGCTTCGGAGCCAAATGCTGTTACTGCAGCTGACACACCTAACCTTGACTCGGCAGGCCATTATCGAGATTGTTGGGACAGATGAAAAACAATGTTCTCACCTCATAAAGGTTTGCTTGAAATAGAGCAAAATCGCAATAATGAACCATTCCTTGCCACATATATGAAGTTATGTTGGATAAATGGACAGGGGGCAGATCTAGCAGGGCATGGGAGAGGATCGCCTCAGGAGTGGAACTTACTGTAATGTTGGCAGGGCCGTTGTAGCCACATGGATGTGATTAATAGCCTACCCTAACATTCATGTTATGAGATATCTTTGTGAGTTTATTGTCTTGGGAACATAATCTACTGATATTCAAACTAAAATCAGGTTACATATGGAGGGTTTTCTGCATTACTGATGACAATCCTGATCCAAGAAACAAAAAAGAAGCCAAATACAACAGAAAAAAAAATTCAATCTATTTATAATTTTTGTACTTTATGCCATTGGGCTTCAAAGGATTCACACACACACACACACACAACCACACAGAATTATATTCATGATTTTTGAACGAGTGAGAGAGAAGTTTTTGCAGTGGTAAAAACAAGCTAATGCATACTCCTCGGATTCTATGAAGATTGGTTCTACTTTTGTCTGCCTTTGTTTTGGCTTTCTGGCTTTAATTTTTGAACCCTGATTTTGAAGAAGCTCACAAAAAAGCTTAAAATGAATTTCAAAATTTTTAATTGAACATTTGAAATATATATGTTTAGTAGCAAAAACAAACTTAAATGCCTAAACTTAAATAAGTTAAACTCCAACCAATTCTAAAATGTATTTTCTGAATAAAGAATTCCGGACAATTTTTTTTTTTTACTATATTTCAATTAAAATTGTTTAATTGGCTTTTTTATTTTAATTTAAAATGCAATTTATAATTTCAGACAATATGTGTTAAGCTTTAGTTACAATTTCAAACATCTCTACACATCACAGTCAGTCAGAAGCAATGGCATAACTGATTTGAGTAAGATAATCCTTAGGATTTAAGAAAAAAAAATGTTTAGTAGTTCATTTAAAATAGTTTGTGCTTCATTTCAGCCGTTCTGAAGACATCATGATGTTCATTCTTGGTAAATATATCCACACAGGGCAACATATACAATTACTGCAAAGAAAAAGTACATTCATATTCAACATTTCTATAGTCCGTAGGATTTTACAGGCTTTTGGCCGTACTTGTTCTATTCTGCTTAAAGTACAATCAGAGAAAAAGTGGAATAAGTTTTTGGTATTTGTGGCAATGGCATATTAAACAACAAATAGCAAAATTCCAAAACTGACAATCGATATGTCTGTTTTTACTTTGACAGAATAATTAGGAGTTGTTTCTAATTTTGACAAAATGTAAACATTTATGGCAATTTATAGATGTCTTTATCCATTTCAGATTTTCATATTATTAGCATTACAAAAATGTAATTTTTTTTTCTTTTGGGCTAAAATCAGGTTGCACGCCAAATTTCAGCTAATTTCTCAAAATAAAAATTGAATCCATAAGGATTTTATTTGTTTGAAGCCCTTCTCCTCTGTTGCATTACTCACAATATAAGAGAACCAAGTTTACATTCTGACATGGCAGTCGTCTGATGTCTCCCGTAGGACCCTTTTACAGCTGTGCAGTATAACACGTCAGCCATGAGCCCTTATCTCCCATACTCCTGAATAATTCAACCATGCTCTGCTGCCTCTCACACAGTGTTTGGAAAATGCAGTAACGAGAAAAGCTATAAAATGCCTCAACAGTCTTTGCAGACACCAAAGAAGATAGCTAACTGGCTGTTGTTTTCCCACAGCTTTACTGTATATATGAAAGGACAGCAAAAACCACAGGAAGAGAAATGGATCGGGGGAGAAAAAAAAGAAAACTTCAAAGGAATGACCAGCATATTTTTACCCAATTAGAGATATCTAATGTTACATTTGAGGTGCGATGCTCAGCCGAGCGTCCTCCGCCAGAACAAAAGAAAGCAATGAGTCCAAGTGTGCTCCCTCTTGATCGTCCAGCAATTTCCAAGGTGTAAACATGAAACTGCCTTGGGAGGAAACTTTGGCAGGAGTTCAGAGGAAGATTTGTAAAATAAACCAGATTTGTTCAGGGGTCTTGGATCGGTTTATTTTCCCAGTGCCCACATTTTTATGCTGGGCCGTCTTTGTAATTGTCCTCATGTTTCAGCTAATTTCACATTTCAGCAGAGAGTAGAGGAGGGATAACGGCAAAGAAGAAAGAGATTTTCTCAAGTTGAGGAATCCCCCTTCAGACTTTTATAAGTTTGGTGATGTCATGTTCACCAGACTTTGGAGGACTTTGGGACCGTTCCATAATAAAATCTCTTGTGATTTAGGCACTATGGTTTTTCTTTGAATTGCGTGATATATAATACCTCAGGATTTTGGAAAGAAATATTATCATTCAGTCTTAGCATATCATCAGTATATCTGGTTTAATTTAACAGTTGCTGTGGCATATTTAAGACAGTAAACAAACGGTTGAAATATAACTAATGTTTTTATTAACAGAAAAGGTGGAGGGTACTTATAAACAAATAGGTTTTTCAACTGTGGTCTAAAATAAATTGGGATTTAAAAACTGTAAAGCCTAAAACATCTTAAATCACACCACAGTTTGTGAGACTGAAGGATGAGCTCTCTAATCAGCAGTGGTGTCAAAAGTACACACATTTGTTACTTAAATAGATGTATAGATACTGCAGTTTAAAAACACTTGAGTAAAAGTTGAGGTATCAACTTGACCTCTTTATTCAAGTAAAAGTGAAAAAGTATGTGCTAGTAAACTGCTTAAAGTATAAACATAGTAGTAACCTTTAAAAAAACAGTCACTATATGAATTGAAAAGTTCAATTTTTCGACTATTTCAAAAAGTTCTTTGAGATAGGGCCAAGGGGGAAGGAGGTCTAGTTGGTCTCCATCTCCCGATACGCTCTCACCTGTGTCCGACCTTTCAGACATTTCCGTCTTTTTCTGAATCCGACATTGTAGCATGGTATAGACAATTCACGTTTGCAGTTTGAAGAACACCTGCTTGCTTCTGATGATTTCCTTTAGCTAACCAATGAGTTTTTGCGTTATATGACACATCCAATCACACTAGTTTTCACTAGATGTGGATGGAGCCAATGATCTGCATTGGATGAAGCACATGACGTGAAATAAATATTTATAAACATTAAACCGAAGCCAAGAGTAACGAGTAACGTTTGTTTTAAAAATGTAAGGAATAGAAAGTACAGATACTTGTGTGAAAATGTAATGAGTAAAAGTCAGAAGTAGGAAGAAAAATAAAGTAATGGAGTAAAGTATAGATACCTAAAAAGTGTACTTAAGTACAGTAACGAAGTATTTGTACTTTGTTACTTGACTACTCTGGTAATCAGGGAGTCAGCAGCACAGGAGCACCACAGGGGATGGTACTCTCACAATTTGTTTATACTCTGTACACCTCAGACATGCAGCACAACACTGAGTCCTGTCATCAGTAGCAATTTAAGTCATAGGGGGTCGACTTTTTTGCTGTCTGTAGGTGCCTTTGAAGTCCATTATTAGTGGTCGAAAGAAACAAAGTACATTTACTTGATTACTGTGCTTAAGTACTTATTTTTAAGTACTTAAGTACACGAGGAGGAGGCCTCATGGAAGGCCCAGGACACGCTGGAGGGTCTATGTCTCTAAGCTGGCCTGGTGTCGCCTGGGGTCCCCCAGAGCAGCTGGAGGAATTTTGTGTGGATCGGGAAGTCTAGGCATCTGTGCTTAGACTCTGTAACCTGTCCCCAGATAAGCGGAAGAAAATGGATGGATGGATCTTTATTTTACATGAGTACTTATAACTTTCACTCCACTACATTTCAAAGCCAAATATTGTACTTTGAACTCCAGTACATTTGAGGAAGCGGCTAGTTTCTTGTTCCTTTTGGCTCAGCTTAGCTTTGTAATTCGGTTTTGTTGTGTTTTTTCTTGAAATGCAATTTCAACATTCAAGATACCAGATACTTAGGACTGAAATTGCACACCACTGTTTTAGAGATTTGCATGAAATTCCACAAATGAAAAACTCAGGGTAGATATTTGTAGTTTATAGATTCTACTAAGGTGTTAGTTGTTGCCATGTGGCCAAGCTGTTCAGTAGGATGAATTTTTAAAGCAGAGTTGTAGTTTCTTTGTGGTAATAGATTCAACATTGAACCTCTATTCCTTAGTGAAAGTGTGAGGAGAATCAAGACACTCCTGTTTCTTTTTTTTTTCTTTGTTTATTTTATTTTATTTATTTTTTTGATAAGAAATGATAATCAAAATAGCTGTCCTTATTTTGTGTTGCATTTGTATGCTGAAATTCTTTACAGTTGGTGTCTGAGTTGTTGCAAAGTGGTTCTACACATCAATACATCAGGTGGTTTTGGAAAGTTACAAGGTTCTTAAAAATTACTCTAGAAATTATACAGAAATGTACTGGTTTTAGAAAATGATACTCATACTTCTCAATACTTAATTATTTTGAAATGCATGCAGTTTTGAATACTGAAGTATTTTCAAAAGTGAGTTGAACACTTTATCTTGAGTAGATGTTTGACCAAGTAACTGTTACTTGTAGGTGAGTAAAATGTAACAATGAGTATCAATATTTTCAGTCAAGTATTCTGTTGAGTACTTTGTCTACCACTGATTCATAAAAACCCAAATTGGTGGTTCTGCTGCAATAACTGAAGCTGTGCGCTATCTTTGGTTTGCACCTCCTTTGGTCCAAAGGTTATGACTTCAGTTTTGATTTTATGGGGGAAAATAACTATGATTGACTACAGGTCATTGCTTCGAAAACAAAAGAATGGCAGGAAGTTTTGTTGTTTTGCTGCAGATCTTAAGTAAACTTTTGGGCTATGATGGGATCACTGTGAGGGGCGCTGGTGGAAATAATAACTTACCCAATCCTAACCTGGTAAGCATTGAATTTCAATATTAAACAACATATTCAACCACAAGGTGGTCAATAAATGTAACTGGAACCAGTTTATCATGGACAAGAGGTGGATAATCAATTCTGTAATCACCTGATCAGACCCACAGCATTATATCCTAGAAGAGAGAGACATGCTAGTAGTGAGAGACAATAAGTGGGGGTGGAAACTTTGTCAGTTTTAAATCTTAAAGAGCAGTGAAAGTGACTTAGAAACATCTGGCAGAGAACCAGAACTGAGAAGACCCCCAGTGGATACGGTATTAAGAGATCACAGTTCTGAATGTCGAACACTTGATCAAATCTTTATCTTTTCATTAAGATTCTTTTGAGAGTGGTTGTCTTGTACACATGCCTTATGGATTCTGAGAACACCAATGACTATATTCTTTAAGGTATAGTGAAGTATTTTCTTTTTCCAGATCAATCATAAAAATAAGTGGTTCTCTTATTTGTCAATCATTTTGGTGATATGTTTATATGAGGTCGTCCTACTTGCTCGTCCCCATTTTCACATAACGGTGGTGAGTCTGATTTAGTGGAAAAATTGCATATCTTCGTTTAGAAAGTAAGTTATGTGAGCGATACAAACAGCAAATTATAAACAGAGCATGCACGAGGAAAAATGGGCTTGCGCATGCTCTCTCACGCATTTAATAGGTGTTCCCCCTCTGGAGCTGGTACAACGTATATATAGGCATTTTTTTTTTCAAGATGGAATCCGTCATTTTAATCAGTGTACACAAAAAATAAAAAATAAGGAAATGCTTCACGATCACGCGTGTCATCAGCATTTTATTTTAAAGTGGAGAGGCTCCTCCACTGTACCTTTCAGGAGGTCGTCCTAAATTAGTCGAAGATTACTATTAAATCATTACAGTTCAGTGTTCCATCACATTTATGGACTCTGGTGTGTAAACTCCAGCACCTTGGCATGCAGACTGCTTCTACAAATATGACATTTCTTTACTAGTCAGTATTCCAAAGTGAACGCAATCAAGAATAAGAAAAAACTGCCACAGGGTGGTAAGTCACATATAAATATACAGAAAGGGGTTAGCAGATGATGAGGTATGCACTTTAGCTCCGAAGATCACCAAATCCATGCAGACCATTGCTACAGACCTCCAAACTTCATGTACTCTTCAGCTTGGTTCAAAAAACTGTTTAGGAAAAATGTTTATTGGTAAGCTGGTGAACAAAGTATCTGATGCAGTGATTTGAAGCATGTCGCAGCTACACTCTAATACAGTGAAGATGTATTGGAGCGTGCACGAGGAGAAATGGGCTCTGCAAGCTCTTGCACACGTTGAATAGACGCTCCCTCTCGGGAGCAGGTACAGGGTTGTGCAAGTGCTTTTTTTTTTATTAGTGGAGAAGGCGCGTCTTTCAAAAAATTCATGATCAACCTCCACTATACCTTTAATGGTGCCAGGGATGTTTTTATGAACCTTGTTAAAATTAAGATCAGAGCTTTGTCTACACAATGTTGGTGTTTTACCAGTTGGTTAAACTCCAGGTTAGTTTCCCTCCTCAGACTCTAATCCTGTTTTAGCTGTTCATGGCCAGAATTTCATGACATGGTTGTAACATGGAGCGCGTATACCTTAGGATTTTATCTTTGTTTGTGCAGATGATGTGTGTTATTTAGAATCAAGCAAAAATTTACTTTAAGTCATTATAATCTTTGCAGTAATAAAGTCTTATTTCATTTATTTGTTTACTTTTTTGCCAAAATAACATCAAAATTAGCTGCTTTGTTTATTACTTGTCTTTAACTTGTGGTATGCTTTTTTTTTTTTTTTTTTTTAGCAAGAATCAATGAGCTCCTTTGTGCCTTTAAAAAAGGGAAATTCAGGACAAAAAAAAAATCCACCAAGCAAACACCTACTAATAGTGATGCCAGCTTTTTACCGCAAGGACAGAATAAAAGGAGGCGGGAGGCTTAGGAAAATGAGAAGAGCCACTCTGAACTCTTACCCATCAGCCCCTCCATTCTCCGAGGGCCAATCCCTTGGGGCAAGCGGTGTCAGTCGAGGATTCGTTGCCTCCAATGTGTTAATGGGGGATTACACATGTTAACATCTATCTCACAGTGTGCTTGGCCAAAGGCGCTCTGCTATAGTGGTTTAGCATATGAATAAGGAATAAGGGGATGATTGAAAAGGAGCTTCAATGAGTGAGAGCTGCCATGAGATGGAGGGACAGGGTTAGAGTGATTAGATAGAAGGCTTTCACATCCCTGCTCAAGATGGAAGCAGTAGAATCACCTTGATCTGTGATGTCATGACATGATTTCTAGATGTCAGATGTCATACATGAAGTCAAGAATAAGATGATTACTGTCTGGTTTCCACAAGGTGAAAAAGAGAGATGCCAAATTCTCTCCATTTAAGCCAAGCCTGTAAACATTTCAATAATTTAAACAAATGTAATTTTTGTTTACATAGCATCAGAAACTGTTTGCATTGAGTACACTGCTGGTGTTTTATTCAGTCTTGATAAAGTGTTTATTTACAGTGCACAGAGAATCAATTGCTTTAAATCCCCAAGTTTTTTTTTGCAGACTGTTGATGGTAAATCACAGTATGTCAGCTGTGCAGCAAATGGCCAGGAACAACATATGTTAACGTTTCACCAATCTCAAGCTGTTATTTAGAAAAGGCGCTGTTGTCGTGCTGTTGTAAAGACAACACTTTATTCGATTAATGCAGTTTTTGTTATTTTATTAACTAATAATCCATGTAGGTTTCTTTTAATTTCGACAGTTATCATTTATAATAAAGTTGTTTGATTTGAAATTCAATTGCTGGCCTTCCTCAATTTTTTTTCTTCATTAAGAATCAATATTTAGCTGGACAAAATGTGTTGGCCTGCTGATTTATCTGCTTTGTTTGCTCTATTTTTTGAGTATAGGTGTGCAAAACAAAGATAATTTCATTTGTGGTTTGCTAATGATATCACAGAATGATGTTGCTGCATTATATGTTTTTCCTTCCTTATTTCCTATCATTTAATCTCTATCACCTCCTCTTTTTAACCTTAAACTTCATTTGTTCATTTGGCTCTTTGCAACCACTATTGAGCATTTTTTCTTTGGATAAACTTTACATCTCACAAATCACCAGGTACTTAAGAGATTCACCTCCATACAGAAAGCCCATATTCTACAGCTACCATATTATACATGTCAGGTTAAATAATAGTACTTATACTTCAGCAATAGTATCAAGGTGTTACTTTATTGTATCTCTTATACTATATCCGTTTGTTGTGCTGTTCTTTTTACATCTCTTTTCAGGTGCTGAAGCAGATTGAAGATGTTTTAACAGTGTCTCCCTTTTATCTCCTCTTTCTTTCATCTTTTCTCCTTTTTCCTCTTTTTCCTTTCCCATTCTAGTTACATTGGTGTCCATATAGTCTGTTATACTCCCTACATGAATTATAATAAAGCAGTTTATATGTATAAATCAAGCAGAACACTATGACGATAGCCGTACTGCTCCACCTGTAAAAGTAAAATCTGTTGGGCTCTTTTTTGGCATCAAGGCAATTAGTCTTATTGCCACATTACCAGACACGACACTATTAAAAAAATAAATAAATAAATTTAATTTGTCTTGATAGGGTGGGTTGATCCTTAATAAAAAGAACAATAATTACAGGACACAGAAGATACATCGGGAAATGGGGTGGCAGTAATAGACCAACCAAGTAAAGTACAAGGCGTTGGACTCAGAGGCTGCCTGCATGGTCCTCTTCTAAGAAATATAATTTGATATGAGGGAGATGAGAGCAGTTGTAACGTCTGACATAACTAAATCATCTTCAAACTAAGGATTTAATGACAGACTGTATTGTTACAGCTAGAACAAAAAGATACCTTAATTAAAAAGTGGCATTGATATGTTAACAGTCTTGGACTGCTTTACTTACAGAGCTTGGATGACTTGCAGAACTTAATAGGACCATGAGTTCTGCTCTCTATCAGAAAATCAAGTAGGAGAATGAAGAAGATTTTAATCCAAAGCATACCTTCACTTCCATAGCTGAATATCTAAAAAGAAAATTTAGAGACTTTGGATGACCTAGTGAAAGTCTAGGCTCACATCTTATTGAGATGCTCTGCCATGCTATTTAATTTCATTGTCTAATGCAGGGGTAACTAATTAAAAATCAGCGGGTCCCAATAAAGAAAATCCACAACCAGTAAAAGTCCAGAGTGTTTTTTAAAATCATAATCCATTACTTTAAACAGCATTTAACACTGAAATAAAATGAGGTGTTTATGCATCCATGTCATACAATGACTTTAAAAAAAAAAGATTAAAAAATGGTTCCATTTTAAAATCATAATTGTTTTTGAAGTAGAGAACAACAATCTTTCAATTTGGTATATAGATACTTTCCTGACTCACTTTTGTCATAAAACACCAGTACTGTCTGTTTTTTTGTTTTTTTTGTTTTTCTTTTTTCTGGCTTAATGAGAGCAGTGGGCTTTATGCTGCCCTGCAAGGCTTCAAACCTGGGTTTGAATGGAGACAAAGCCATTCTCAAGCACATATCAAGGTGCTCATTCATGAGCCTGGATCCATATTTAATGGTGGAGAATCCTGCTTCACAGCAGCAGGTTGAGCCAAACATACTCAAAATGTGCAGCGTCATCTTTGAGCACGCCATTTCACTTTTCTTTCACCTTTTCTTCTAGCAGTCTTCACTTTCTCTGCTCTCTTTTTCTCATTGTCCTCCCTCTTTCCCTTCACTTGCCAAAGGTTTGCCAGCTAGCAGCAGCAACCCAGACTGATACAGCTCATTGGCTAATTTGTATGAGGTGTAGCCTGGTCCAGGACGCTCAGCAGGGCTTTACCATATTAACAGGAGAAGCGGCGCAAGTGAATTTAGACAGTGTCGTTGGACAACATGCTGTAATTTATAAATGTTTTAAATCAGGTCGCTCCCGGATTTGCCTGCAGGTGGGTTCAAACCCTGGTCTGCTAATCCATGACCTCTGGTCTAAAGCCTTCCATTGTACCCAGTTAATAACTTGTGCAATGTATAATGTGCAATTTACAGTTTGATGCCCTGTGCAATATCTTTCTATATTTGACACCAGTGCAATAACTATATATCTATAAATATAAATATCAATCTGTATAAATACCCATGTAAACACCATGTGCAATAACCCGGTATAATGATCCAAATAGAAAATAAAAAACAAAAAACAAACTGTCATATGTGGACTCACTCTATATACTGTATATATCCATGCACCTTTTTCTTCATTTGGCACATTCTTCTTCTTTTACTATTTGAGCCGATGTAGCAAATACAATTCCCCCCACTGTCAGATCAATAAAGTCAATCAATCAATCAATCAATTAAAAATATTTTTTTAAAGAAGAGTCAGCCAAAACTCCTCAAAAGTCATGTAAAAGATCCATATAACTCCTGATGGCAGTTTTGAAATATGGGACAAGGAGGCAAGGACTCATTTCACCCAAGACCAGGTTAGTTTGGATACCTTTGTTTTAGTACTGAAATCCATTTTCTAGTAATACCCATTTTCACACAAGTTTCTCTTATGATTAAATTGTTCCGCTCATCTTAATAATTTGCGTGCAACCAAATAAAAAGCAGACATAAAAACAACAAAAGGGATTTTCTAGTTTTATACACTATGGGCCTAATCTTCAAAAGCTCCTTTTGTAGTAAAATCTATGCAAGCTTGTTTTGCACACTCACATCATATCTTCATACAAGGTGCAAAAGGATTTGCATCTCCAAAATCACATTTTATAGTTTTGTAGTTTTTTGAAACTAAAAATGATTACAGGCAAAATGTAAATGTATTTTTAGTATGTTTAAATGTCAGGTGCAAACCCAGTCTCAAATCTCTGTGGCCTTTGTGGTCACCAGCAATGCATTTATAGAACAACAGACAATGGAGAAACTGTTAGATATAGCAACTGTAAAATAATAATAAGAGAAAGTGAAATATTAGGGCCAGCAGAATTCTAATGCAGCAGATCCCTAACTTAAATACGGTTCGGATATGGACCGGCCGAAAGGAGGTTTTTTTCCTCCCTCAGTGTTCTTTTAAAGGCTCTACAGATGCACAGTTTATATCACATCATTATGGGCTTACCTTGCTTTGCATTAAATTGGGTCAAGCAGGTGTTATGAGGAGTTGGTGGATGTATATCTTGCTGTTCAATCCAGCTGTAAATCTGAATCTTTCAAGATAACATTTCCTAGACTCTATTATTTATAATCTTAGAATTCAAATTATTTTCATCTTTTCTTCTTTACTTTTATGTATATAAATTTGAAATTTTTAGTGCAGGTAAAATGCACTAAAAACAATGTTTATCATACATTTTCATATTATCATCATAACCCTCATCTCCATAGCTTTAAACTTTCTCTTTATTTAATAGCCACTCTTAAACTCCTAATTTTCTCATTTAATAGAGCAGAGCCAAACTAGTTTGCATGTCTCATGTTTTTCTGGAAGATTACCCACAATACCCCCTTGCACTATTTTTTTCTCACTCCACTTAGAGCTGCTTTTTTGGAATTATTGGAAGATCAGGCCCTAAAAGTAGATACTTTGTATTCCTCTCATACGTAAATTTTTTTTAAAATTCCGTTTATATTGTTGTCCTGCTATATGAGGATAAAATTGATTACTTGTAATTGAGAAGCTTTTTACCAGACAGCACTAAGACCTCTGCTTTGCTTCCTCTCCTCTACATACCCTCCTCTTCAAGCTGTTTCTCATTGTCTTGTTCCCTTTCGTCGATCTTGCTTCATCTGTATTGCCACATTTCCATCCCCATTTTGTGCAAACCCCTAACATTTCTTCAAGCACCTTCTTCGTCCTCTTTGTTCTTGATTTCTCTCATCTTTGTGCCTCTCGCGTGCTCTTTCTTCTCCTGTGTGAAACCAGTTGAGGAGCGGTTGGCAGTGCCTGTGATTTATGGCTTACTCTAAGCAGACCCTTATCAGGTGCAGCCAAGGCTCTCTCTGCCTCTGAATGACAATGGAGAACCGGTCGCATTATGCTCTGCAGCCTCGCCCTCCTGCATTCTGGACACTGCAGATTACATCTAGCTCCTTGATTTATGGACGCCATTTTGGCTCCTGAGAGGGACATAAGGGGAGCTTGGAGGTGTGTAGGGGTGTGAAAGCTGTGGGCTCCAAGGCCGGTGTCTGCGTTCGGCCAAATGTAATTTTGAAGGGAACCTGCTGGAGGTGTGTTTTATGTGCATATGTGTGGATCTAAAAGCTGATTGTATTCATGGGGATGAATACAGTATGTGCATGTGTGAATAGGAGGGTGTCGTTTGTCATTTTGTCAGGAGGTTTTCTGTTCCTATATTGATAAAAGTGATTGTTGGAAGCAGTAGAATACTAAAATGTAAAGTTCAGAATTAGAATAAATGAATATTTTCCTCTTACGAAGGCTGAAAATGTCAAAAAAATAAACAGTTAGCCAACAGGATTTTCTTTCTCTCTATTTCTCGCCTCTGATTTTTAATTGAATCATTGCCATAGACATCTCCAGAGATAAGAAGTGTTCTTTGGGAGAATTATTTAAACGTTTAAAAAAAAAAAGAAGAAAAACTGCGAGCTGATGTGATTAAGAGAGAATTATCACAGCTGCAGATCCTACCAGGAAAGAACTAATTATGTAATTTAACACATTAAATGAGGTAAAAGAGCATCACATCTCCCACTGAAATGCAGCTGGCATTTTGTATTCATTTAAACTTTCATTGCTTATAGCTAATGAATGTCACCTGTCTTTCCACATTGACAAATGTTTTCATCAGACGTTGTTCAGTTTGAGGAAAGTATGTGCAACATGTGAAAAAAAACAACATGGTGTCTTTACAAAAAGGAATGAAAGTGAACAAAGCATTTTCTATTATCTTCTTTTATCAGAAAACAATAAACATTATGATTTATAGTTGGTGTCATATAAAGGTAAATTAAATAACTGAAAATCTTTTCTATAGTGAGGATCCAAAATGTTGAAACCACTATACCTTTGTTGCTTCAAAATGTTTTTACTCCCATAGTCTTTAACTATATGATCCCTTGTTATGTATATATGCTCAGTTAACTTTGCTTGTTATACTAAGATTGAAATTATATATCCAAGTCAATATTTACAGACTTAATTTCCTCAAATAACCTCAATTCTGCTGTAAAGTATATTTGCTTGTCTATCTTAAACAGATATTCAAAACATAGGAAAGTGAGTTTCTGTCAAGTGAATCAAGGTAGAAATTGAGCTTGAGTAGAGAAAATAAGATGCCTTATCCTGTCACTTTATGAAAAATTAAAACATTCTTAGATTGGTGAATGAAAGGGCTGACAACTATGAACAGACAGCCAGTCTTTACCAGGAAATCCATTAAATACAGTACAATATTAGATTGAAAAAACACACCCAATGTGAAAAACAATTTTTTTTCCCAATGTTCATCTACTGTTGGTCTCTTGACATTACACTGCCAAAACAATTCATGTGGACAATTCTACTCAATTCCATTCCCTTCAAATAATCTTTTTCACTTTATGAATAATTCTTTGTAAAACCACAGAGGTCTTGGTAGAGTTCCTAGAACAGAATCAGCTATTATTCGCTTGTTGAGCTTTTTCAAGTGGTGAGTTATGGGATCTCTTCCCATGATGGAGGGAGAGATCCCACTCTCCACAAAAGATTTAAACCCCTGTCACACTGGCCCAAAAACCCTTTTAAACCCAGGCAACAATTATCTTTTAGTGGCAGTGGCAACAGCCCACTGATGCATGTCTACCAACCCAGCAAGTGACATTTAGCTCTGATTGGTATGCTGTGGGAACTCCAGACCCATGTGAACCTGGTGTTCCTTGGTAAATTACGTGATACCATTGAGTGCAACATACGGACGTCAACACAACGGTCCAGTCGCGTCTGATCTAACATTTCGAAACAACCCTATTAAATTCGATAAAGATGGCACAGAACTGGCAAGAGGTATTCAAAAATATGAAAAAAATTAAACAAGAAAGCAAACTTACTATGGCCTAGCCAGACATGGGCAATGTGGAGTCAACAAGTCATCTCCATGTCATGTATTTGTTCTACCCAGCCACTGAAGCAGGTGAGTCCAATCTTCACCGTGAATTAACCTGTGCAGATTGGACTCACCTGCTTCAGTGGCTGGGTAGAACAAATACATGACATGGAGATGACTTGTTGACTCCACATTGCCTCATGTCTGGGCCTAGTTTTCTTACATGTTGCTCTCCATTATTTACTTTCCTGATTTCTGTCACACTACTTACAGCATCAAAGCTAACACAGCGTGATGGTGTCACCAGACAGGTAGCGGCGGAGGAACATAGGCCACGCACCTTGCCAGCAAGGGATTAGTCCCAGCTTTTTTTGCCAATGGAAAGAGAGCCAAAAGCCGACTGTTAACAGGTTGACCGATGTTTGAAAAACATGTATTAACCCACTATTTTTAGTGGGGAAGAGGCTTCCTAGAAGGTATGTGGCTTCTTGCTGCAAACAATGAAGGACCTAAGCTTCTGTAGGAAGTCCAATCTGCTCTGTTCTTTCTTCTAGACAAATTCACAGTTGTGTCTCTAGTCTCTAGTTTGTTGTCCAGGTCAACACCAGGGTATTTAAACTCCTCCCCCATCGTGACTTATTCTCCTATGATGTTAATAGGATTCAACTTTTTCCTGTTTCTTCTGAAAGGAGCTTTGTGGCACGGCATTGGAAAGGTGTTAGGCGCCCTCCGTGTACATAGGCTTTGGTCCTCGACACAGTCGTCACAGATTCAAATTTTGGCCTGGGGACCTTTGTTGCATTTCTCTAATCCCCTTTCCCTTTTGCCAACTTTCAAAAATACAAACCATAAAGGCCAATAGGGCCTAGAAAATCACCTTAAAAAAAAGGAGGAGGAGCTTTGATGCGCTTGCCAGTTCCTCTTATCTGATTAACTCATCATGGTGCATCTCCATTTTACCAAGATAGTCATTGTGTAGCAATTTGTATAGAAAGCAACTGTAAATAACAGTGTCAGCATCTATAGATCCATCAGCTCCTCCAGGAACACTCCCAGTTTGGTAATTACCACCACCTTCTCTAGGGGCTGCGGTGGGATGATGGTTGCTTACAGTTCTGCCCAACAGTTTTTCGGATGTTGAAAGCGCTATTTGCTGTTTGACTTAACTAGATTTTCATAATTCGCCCTAATTTTATCCCTTAATGTTAATTTGCTCCTGATCATGCCTTTACATAGGGATAACATTTACATTTTTTCAATCTGTTTGCGTTTGGTGTGAATTCAACTTTAGAGGAGATATTAAGGTTGTTGCTTCAGGGTGTTAATTGGCTATCTCTACCAGGGGTGGCGCAAGCTTTTGGTTTCTGTGTCAGCTTTAAAGCTTAACCTTTTTGTGAATGCCTGTGTAAGGCTCCAGTAGCCTTTGAGATTTCTAAATGTAGGTGTAAAGAAAATAACTCTGTAGATGAACATGTTACTGTTCTGGGCCAAGAAGAGATTTAGATATTTTACAGAATAAATGCAAATAGTAAACCATGTTAACACTGATTTACCTCTGCATTTCACCCATACCTTTGGGAGCAGTTGGCTGCCATCGTGGGGCGCCCAGAGAGCAGTGTGGGGTAAAGGGTCTTTGCTCAGAGACCCAGAGTGTCAGTATTTGGGAGTGGGATTCAAACTCAGAGCCTCAATATTCCAACCTCTATGCTCTAAACACTAGGCCACCACTCCCCTATCATACACCCAGCTCTTTCCATAAATTTGCCAAGCACGTCCTTATTGGATTTTGGAAAAGCTGAAAGTGTTTCAAAAGAAAACATATTTTATAAGTAATGACCAGTTATTAGTTAGAAATAACATTTTTTAATCTGTTATTTACTTTACTGATAAACAAATAGCTTAACAATGATGTAAAAAAGAATCCTAATATTTCTGTGCAATTATATGACTACAAAAGCTATGGTGAGATGTTAGTATTCTACAAAACATTGTATATAAAATGAAAACAGCCTGTAAAGAAACTATTTTTAAACAGATTAAAATGGTAGATCTTCAAACATGTCTGACTGTAGTTGGTGTTAAACCACAAATTTAATTAATTCTTAAAACTTGACCTTTCTAGTTTTCCCCTCAGCCACTTGGGGATGCTCTCATTCGGCAACAGCTGTGAGTAAATGTGAATATACATGTAAATGTCATTCTCTGACATTGAAGCTCCCCTTTCCTGTTTTCCCTGACCAGGCCTGCAAAATAGCCACCAATGCGGTCTTAAGCTGCAGGCGGCCTATGATAAATGTCTCCCTGCATACATTTCTACAGCAATGAAATTCAAAGACTTTCAGAGGTGTAGGCCTTTGAAAGGTGACGCTAGACACAGCCAGAAAGGAAGGAAGGTCCTTAGATCCCTTAGAGTGTTGCTGTCTGTTCCATAAGCAGTAATGGCTATGGCTCAAAGTGAGTTTAATAAAGAGGGGTTCTCGCAGATGCCAAATGACAAAGGGTTAAGAGAGGATGACGTGTCCTTGTATTTGGGCAGCCAGTATAGGTGGCATGTTTAGTGCACAGATGGCAAAAAGTTCTATGTAAGGCTATGCAGAATTACCCCATTACAATTTTTAGCAGCAGTTTTTAAATGATAGCCTTTATATTTTGTAAAGTCAGTTTTTTATTAAAAACTAGTACTCTATTGAGTTTTCATCCTACTTTCTTACATACATAACATCTAATCAAGAGTATGATAATGATGAATATTATGTCAAAAATAGCACTATAATTTAAAAGGCCACTGAAAAAACTCAGCTAGCCTGCCATCTAAAATAGAAATATTGGGCTCAAGCAAATTTTCATTTGAACTGATTTGTGTCAAGAGCTACTCAGCGAAGCAGTGGGTAGCACCGCTGCCCTGCAGCCTTTGAACCTTCTGGGTTAAATTTCCGGCCTGGGGTCTTTCTGCATGGAGTTTGCATGTTCTCCATGTCCATGAGTGGATTCTGTCCGACTTCCTCCCACAGTCCAAAAACATGACTATAAGGTTAATTGGCTTCTCTAAATTCTCCTTAGGTATGAGTGTGTGCTTGAATGGTTGTTTGACCTGTTTGTCTCTGTATTGCCCTGTGATGGACTAGCGACCTTTCCAGGGTTCTGTCTCGCCCATACAGAGCTGGAGATAGGCACCAGCACCCCTCGCGACGCCATCTGGGATAAAGAGTGGCAAAAAATGGATGGATTTGTCACTTTAGGGATTTTTTTTTCCTTATACAGTATGACATTGCACGATACATTTAAACTACCGGTACAAAGCAGCAGTAAGGAACTTTATTTCAACACTATCATTTTATTGATCTTTCAGTCATCCTTACCATTCTTTTTACCTAACATAGGTTTCTTTAATAAGCAGACGGACAAGTTTGATTAAATTCCTACTAATATCTTAAGGTGGAACAGAAATGCTAAGATGTTTCCTCTCTGTTATAAGAAATCCAGTATTTATATTAACAAGTTAAGGGCATTGACACTATTTAATAGCTTTGAATTACTTATCTTTAAGAATGGCTTAACATTCTTTCAAAGAAATAGGATCCACTACCTTGAGTTCAGACTAGAGGAGATTTCATGCATAAATGACTGTAATGCTAAATGCTTACACTATGTATAAAGGTATTCCTTCCTGCAATAGTTTGACAAGGAAGTTGTAAGAAAACCTGCATAATTTATTAAAATGCTTTACAGAGTTGCGTAGGGTTTCATCCTTAGTTCTCTCCTCTTCAAAATTCACCGGCCTCGACTTGCTTGGATCTTGCATGTAAATAAGAAAAGGAACAACGAATATGGTGATGACATACACTTATATATTTGTATTTCACCAGGTTACTACAGTTCAACCACCTATTGATTGGGTTGAACAGATTAAATCATTAAAGCAGATATCTGTCATAGCAAAAGAAAGATAACGCTCAGTGATGTCCCAAAAAGATTGAAATATTATTTCACGTCTTTGTTTTTCCCAGACTAGACACCATAATGCTGTTTTAAAGGAGTTCAAAATGAGTAAAACAAGTAAAACTTATTCATAATTTAGTCTCCCAAAATAAGTCTCCTAAAATAAAATGTAAAACAAAGTCATAAATGATCAGTCCAGGTCTATCG
>NW_015151410.1:229814-231867 GCF_000732505.1 Cyprinodon variegatus
TTTTTTTTTTTGTTCAATAAAGGACTAATTTTAGAGATGATAACTAGCCAAGTTAGACTGCATGGTGACACAGTGGGTAGCACTGCCGTCTTGCTGTAAAAAGATTAGATTCCAGGCCTGGTGTCTTTCTGCATGGAGTTTGCATGTTCTCCCTTTGCATGCGTGGGTTCTCTCCAGGTACTCCGGCTTCCTCCCACAGTCCAAAAACATGTCCGTTAGGTTAATTAGCTTCTCTAAATTCTCCTTAGGTGTGAGTGTGTGCATGGCTGTGTGTCTCTGTGGTACCCTGCGACAGACTGGTGACTAAAAACGTAAAATAAAATGTAAAATAAAGTCATAAATTATCTGTCTATGTCTATCATATATATACGAGCAGTTGGACAGGTGTACCTACTAAAGTGGCCGGTGAGTGTATATATATATATATATATATATATATATATATATATATATATACATCACAATGTGCTGGATATTGCAGCTCGTGCCACCTAACGGGCGTCATGCACTATGCGGGGAAGAATCGCCCAGTTATGTGCTCAGCTAAGCACTGCGTGTTTAATTCCTCAAACTAATGACGCGAATTGCCTTGAGCAGTAGGCAAACGTCAGAATCATGCGGGAATTGCAGGTGGGAGCGGGACAAACTATTACAGGTGCGGGTGGGGGCTGGACTGGAAAATCTGTCCCGCACAGACCTCTATCACATGCCTTAAAGGAAATAAAAGCATATTAAATCCAACAACCCCCTCATTGTTCACGTTTCATGTAGTGGAGATCAGCAATGACTTTCCTCCCTGATCTCCTAAATATGACATATGACATCTTATGTCGTAATTATGAGATAAGATCTCATAATAATGAGATTAGGATCTCATAATTATGAGATAAAGATCTTGTAATTATGAGAAAAGATCTCGTAATTACGAGATAAGCTGTCAGATTTTTTTTTCTTTGGTGAATGCAATACACCTCCGTAATATTGAATTTTTATTAGGACAAATGTATATTTTAACCGTTTGTTTTTTTCCCTTGGTCACTCTCCTAAGCATACTGTGAGCTGGTAGACAATATTATATCGGATCTGATTGTCTGCAGTGTTCAGTGGTGATCGTGTGAAGTGTTTGTTTTTTCACCTGATTGCTGTGAAGCCTTATATAATTGTATGACTTTCTGGTTATGCGGGTGTCTGCCATCCACCAATGTCAGAGTTTAAATATTATATTGTCTACCTTAAGCTATTAGTGTTGTAGAAAGAGATTAAAACATGTGTAAGCAGGTAGAAATTGTTACATCAGCTACAACTGTATACAGTATTTCTGTAAAAAAGCAGGGGATGCACTTTTTGGCAAGGACCTCCTGTTAAGGTAATCAAGATTTACAACTTACATCCAACCTAAATGTAAACTTATACCGTACATCTGCATTTCACGTTTTTGGATTTGGAAAATAAAACCAGTTACAAACACACTCATGTAGGTTTTTTGTGCTATTTACTATATTTTTAATGTATTATAAAAAACAAAGTCTCACAGTTCCATCAAACAACATTAAACAAGTTTCAACATTTTTGAGGTACCTTCCAAACAAAGCGGAATAAATATAACAACGTATAAATAACAATTTAACTTGGAACAGTATAAGGCAAAAATAATTTAAAGGCACTTAAATTAAATAATGTTTAAGTTGAAAGATTTTCTTCAAACTTGTGTCTTTTTCAACAATAGTTGAGAACTATATGCACAGTGGACAGCAATACTCAATGTCAGGTGGTGGGTTCTTGACACAGCCCTAGTGGTACCACCTTTAGCATCCGTAACAGGCAATCTGAAATGGACAAGATTCAAATAGGAATACTAATACCATTGATACACATTACAATTGCCATTTAATATCATGGATACATGATGTATATGCCTCTGTGTATTTGCCTATGGTCATCGGAGCACTTAAAGCAGTAACCCCTACTGTAGAGAAGTGGCTCCAACAGATAGCTAGAGAAACATCCAATATTTCAAACCAGAAGAGCACAATCATAGGAATACCTAAGTTTT
>NW_015151410.1:233074-244756 GCF_000732505.1 Cyprinodon variegatus
AGCACTGGGGGCTGTGACCCCCAAACTGGGAGAGTGGCTACAGCAGATTCCAGGTAAGACATCAGAGGTCTCTGTCCAGAAGAGCGCAGTCCTAGGAACAGCTAAGATATTGCGCAGAACCCTCAAACTCCCAGGCCTCTGGTTGAGGACCTGAGCTTGAGGATGACACATACGACCCCACGAGGGGTGAGAAAATATTTTATAGTTCCTTATTTGACAGCATTTTTAAACACATTAGCATTTGTTTAAATGTAAAGTCTGATGCTAGTTGAGACCGATAGCTGTTTGTAATATCCCATGGATGAGAAACTTCATTTCTATTTCAAGGTATCTTGCATACATTCTTGGTCAGTATGAAGCTGGTTTTATGTAATCTTCTATTACACATAAAGCTCCACAGAAGGTTAAAAATTTTATTTGATTAAACTTAATTTTATTTATATAACCCCCTTTAACAGGCAGGAAAACCTCAAGCAGAACCAGAACTAGGCTCAGTTTGAACGGTCATCTGCCTCGACTGACTGGGGGTTAGAGAAGACGGAGACACAACAAGAGAGACAAACAACCACAGAAGCACACATTGATCCAGGAATACTCTCTGTTTTATATGGTGTTAGTGGATGATCTGCTTCCCCTCGATGCTGCCACAGCTAAACAAACATCAGACGAGGTGTACCCACTATGAAGAGAAAAACGACAGAGAAATTAAAGAGCAATGTTTGATGAATCTTAAACTGTTGATAATTCAGAAAGGTCTACTGGGGCAAAGCAGTCCAAACACTAATCAGCTTTAAAGATTTATCCACTAGTTCCCAAACTTAAGGCTGCTCCATTGATTTATGTCTTTCATTACTGGACAAACTGATTAATCCAGCTGTGTCTGGCTATTGTTATTGTGGTTACTGAGGCCACACACACCTGAATTAAACAGTTAGTCCAGCAACAAAAGATGGGAAACAAATCAGCCACCTTAAATTCGGCAAGTGGAGGGGGGTGCATAGATGCCATTTGTGAATGGGAAGCAATAACATTGCTGCCATCTGATGGGCATTTCTGTGTTATTGAGGAATTTAAAAGGGGGATTGACTCTTTACAGCTTAATCCAGCATTGTCATATAAGGATCTACTGTAAGGAATCCTTGTTAGGTGGGCGAAGAAATAAAATTATAATCAATTATGAAATCAGACTGAAAGATGGTTGCCTAGTCCTCCTCATGCTGTAGCTCTGGGAATGGTGAAATGTAAATATTTAGAGGGAGTTCAATCATTTATACTAACCTATTCCTCTCACAGCAATGTTTCTGTGAGACAGAATAAATCCATATGATTATCCGTAATAAATTGATTAACCAAAATAGTCTGTGAAGTTGTACTGTGTTGATGTGTATTGAAAGTCTTATATGTTAAAATGTTGATCAGTCGACACTAAATGCAATAAATAAATAAATACTGTAAAAAAACTGCAATTGGTTGCATCGTAATGTGTTAAGAATTTGCCTCATTTAGCTAATTCAACTCCTTTGGAATTAATTTTGTATGTTGAGAGCAATTTCTTTAATTCCCTTTTAACCCATTAAATGCACTTACCCACAGAGGATCATGTGACTGCACAGGTTGTCCAGTGATTCTACATCAAAAGAAAAAAAATGTTTTACTAATTTTCAGGAGCATGGTAACACTGCTTGGCTGCTCCTATTTTTCAATTGTTTTTTGTCTCTTGGTTGATAAGAGGCTGACCTCATACTCCATCCATTCCTTACTGACTGTGTTTTATTCCGAGTTCTGCAGTTCTTGCCTTTATCTTTCCATACTAAGCATGCTCTGGTTTCTGTCCTATATCTTGTATTAGAAAACCTCTCTTTATAGGTTCTTATTGTTACAGCCAACATTGTGTTCCATACTTTTATTGGATTATAAAAGTTTTTTATTTAAATTTGAAAAGATGAGACAGAAATGACAAAGAGTAATGCCATTTATAGGATTTTGATGATGTTTACACACATATGTGTGTCTGTCAGATCAACGTTGTATCTTTCTCTTGTGTAATTCTTTTCAAAGACAATTGTTTTTTGATGGATTTTTAAACATAATCCTTAACCTGTCAGTAAATCATGTCTTTCATTTCTTTACCTCCCTATCTCTATTTTGCAATTTATACTTAAATTTAGCTTTCCTAGCAAACTGAATTTCTTTCCATATCAGACTTTCTACAACAGTCTTTCGATTCTGGATGTAATGGGACTTTTTTTTATCTCACATGTTTATGTATCATTTAATTTTGCCAAAAGTTGAAACTTTTGGCAAACGTGGCCACGTCTTAGTAAGGCGTGGCCACAACTTATCTATCTCGTGGCCACGTGTTAGTAAGTCGTGGCCATTAGATAGATAAGTTGTAAGGGAGCTCCTTTATGGTGGTGTAGCTTACATTAAAGGAATGCTCATTTACATTCTGTTAACTATTCAAGTCAGTTTTTTGTAAGAGAAATAAGTTGTGGCCACGACTTAGTAAGAAATTGTGGCCACAACTTATCTATCTTAGTAAGTTGTGGCCACGACTTAGTCCAGGAAGTTTTTTCAATTCAAAATGTCAAAATTAACATTGAGTTCAAAGCTTTATAGAGTAGCCAAAACAAACTCTTCTGTGTTGGCGTCTTTGGAGAGGTTGTTTGGTTTCTCCAATATAAAGATCTGAGCATTTCTCACTGCATTGAACTGCATACACCGTTCCACTCATATTAGGTCTGGGGGTTTGTGTTTAGGATGCACTGGTCTCTGTTTAAGGGTCTTGTTTGGTTTGAAATGTGCTGGGATTTTGCTTTTGGAAAAAAAACCCTTTTAAGTTTTTCAGAAACTCCAGCAACATATGGGAAAGCAATGTTTTTGTGTTTCATTTTCTCAGAACCTGTTCTTCTGGTTCAATTTGCATGTTTTCCAAGGCAAAACAAGGCTTTGTTTTGGGTTACCCTATAAAGCTTGAAACTCAACACTATTCCTGACATTTTGAATTGAAAGAGCTTCCTGAATTGGAGGCGAAACGTCTTCAAACTTGGAACCAATAACCCAGTGGATATTTTTTTAATTTCTTTGGAATCACTATGACCCCATTGACTGAGAATCTTCACCAGCAAATAATCATCATAATAAATATACTAATTGCTATTCTTGAACTAGACTGAAAATGACTAAATTTGTTTTTTTCTACTATCCTGGGTCTAATCTGTGTTTTCATTGTAATGCAAACAGAAATTTTACTAGAAATTGACTAACTAGTTCCTAGTAGTGAAGGAATTTGGCAAGTATAAATAAAGATAAAATAAAGAAAAATCCTTATAATGGCTGACAGAACAGATGTCATAGAGACCGCCTGATGCTGAATCACAGTCCCTCAAAATGAATAATCCACCCACTAAGACACGCTCACCATCTTTTTCACATAAGCAAAGAGGTCTGGTGGCAGACCTATGAAGGGGTCATGGATACTGTCATGGATCCTCACGTCAAATTAGCCAGACAGCCAAACAACAACTACAACCACAGGAGTTGGAGCATATGGGGCTCTGTACCAGCTGAGAGGGGCCAGAATGGTTCTCTGGTGTATATGTGTGTGTGTGTATGTTGGGATAGGTTGGGGGGGTGTAAACGCTAGTTTGGAAAGATGACAAAATCCATATTCTGGAGGAATTTTCCTTTTTTGACTTTTCTTTCTGACCACGATGTATGCAAATGCCCTCACAAATAGAGTATACCGTACTTAAACCCAATTTGAAAAGAATAGTGATTTAATCAGTGAATCAACAAGCTGAAATTTTTCTTAAAAATGTCCTATTTTGGTTTTGTTCTGTGGAACATATTCATTTATAGAAACCTTTGGTATTAAAGAGTCAGTAGGATCTGAGTGTTAAAGCTTCTTCACAATGCAGTTTCTGTTGATCGGAAAAATGAAATAAAGCTCTGTTAAAGCCTTTTTTAACTGTAATTGGATAAAATGTTATGTCATTTATTTTATTACATTTCATGCTTGATGTGGGAAAATTCATATGCATTCTTTAGGATAACTTAAGTCAAATTAGAAAAAATATTTAATTAGGTTAATTTTAGGTGACAAATAAAAAAAATGCTTAAAAGTAACAACATTATTAGGTTTTAATTATTTAAACCTGAAGCCCACATTTTTGTATTAATATATTATTGTGTAATCTTATATGTCTTCTTTTTATTTCTGTAAATTGAAAATCATAATAATTAACTGAAATAAAGGCTTGAAAACATCAGCTTGTGTATACTGTAAATAGTTACTTAGTTTTCACTAAGTAAGTTATTGTAATAAATTAACATTTAGATGATGTTAATTCATAGAATGTAACGGAAAAAGGACTACTATTCTTAGCACAGCAGGGATTGTCTGCTTAACATTAAGCAGACCCATTTCAAACTGTTTTACATCTTTGTGTTTTGTCTGTCCTCTAACAAGTATTGTCAAGACAAACACTCAACAGAAGAAAAAGTTTTCAACATCTTCAATCTGAAAACTAAAGAACAGCTGGTGAATAAAAACTCAGAAGTCTTATATCAACCTTTGTATTACTTTCAAAATAAAAAAATCATTACTTGTCACTCTTCTTTCACCTTTTCCTAAACTGACACCATCTGTTGCAGAAATGTTACATTTTGGTAAAAGTAAAACCATTTAAGATCTATGGATTATTTTTATTTGTGCTACAAAAAGAACAAAAAAAAGACAGGAAAGCTTTGACCGATCAACTTAATATTCAGTTTACAATATAACAATGACATATATATATAAACATATGTTATAAATTCTTTAAATATTGAATTTTTTGCTAATTTTTTCAGTTTTCATTCATTCAATAAGTTACGTGCCTAGAGGACCAATTACTGAGGTTTGAAACTTTTATTTTTTTCCTTAAAGTCTTCATGTATAACAAGCCCTATTAGACATATATTATATATAATCAGTGTCATACTGTTTCAGCTCTCTTTCTCATAAGGAGATATACAGTTGATATGAAAGGGACACTTTTAAATCGGCCCCTTTTTATTATATATCCTCTAAGAAGCGCTTATTTCTAGTAATTTAGGCAAATTTGGTCTGGTGATGTCCATTGCTCATCATCAACACTCTTTGATGGCTTAAACTGAACCTTAAAAATATGATGACTTCTTAAATTCAGTCACAATTCAAACCAAGTTATTGCTGCCTCATATATTTTCTTTAAAGCAAGCATGCCTGTTTGGTTCTTGAAAAAACATCCTCTTTAGTTTAAATAATCATTTCTAACCTTCAAATAATATGTCTAATAAACCTACTTTTTTACACTTTTAGACTTTTTTTTACAAAAAATAACGATTCTAACTTTCCAGCTTCAGCCAGGAATTTGTACATGGATTTCTCAACCAAACATGTTCACCTCTTTGTGCTGAACCTGCATAGAAGGTTGGCTGGACTTTCCTATGGTGTTTCTATCTATGTAAAGCTATATGAACAGATTATTATAACAACTTCAGGAGTATTCAAATTAGACTAAAGGTGGTATTAAAAAGTGAAGGTCTATTATTTTCCTGATTCATTAAGTGAATTCTTTTATTTTTTCCACATTGTAGCAGAGTATGAGGTACTGTTTTGAAAAACATCCACAGTTTGAGGCTGTTTGTGACTTAAAAATCTATCTAATTTTACCTTTCAAAAATTGTTTAAGGACATGTTTAAACATCCCAAGTGTTCATGATTATTTTTAGTTATTAGGACATTATTTAAAAAAGTAAATAAAAAAAAACAAACATCAAATTTTTTTCTGGGATTTAGCAAATAAGGTATGGTAGTATATCTTACTGGTGTAATGTCAAACAAGGAAAAGCGAAATAGTGTCTCTTTGGATGTGGGTGTATTCATCTGGTTTTAGATGTAACTGTATCCGATGATACTTCATCAAAAATTTTGAAATGTCCTCAGTTAGGTCTCAAAGGAGCGTTTTGTAGCATCCCGTGTTTCCTGGCATTTTCCATAAAATATGGTCATAATTTGTCTCCATTTAGTTCTACTGGATAAAAAACATGTCATAAAGCAGACGTAGTCAAAATGAGCCAGCTTGTACATTTTTCCCATAAAATACATCTTATATCATTAAGAATAGCAGAAGACTTAAAAATGTAATCAAAAACAGAGCACTTGTAAGCATAAAATGATATAAACATAGAAAAGCAGTTATTCAAATATAAAAAAACACTGTCAGACTTTGTTCAGTGATATGTTTATGTTTGATCAAGCAGTGGTAAATGTGTGCATGCTAATATACACAAAGCTGCACAGTGTTAACCAAATGTACCGAATCACTAGCATTCAGCACACACTCAGTCCCTTATTTCATCTGAAAGCTCCGCTTGTAATGCTATCATTCTCAAAGTCCATTTTTGCACTTTTGCTCTTCTAATCCCAATTACAGAGCTCATTCAAAATGATGGATAAGGTCTCTCGCAGTGCCTTGCAAAAACAATTTGGCCGCTGTACTCGGGGAAACCTAAGAGGCAAGCTGCACCGCACACATCATTTTTCAACTAGGATTTACAGGATTTACGGGTTGTAAAGGAACTTCTGGGTGAGCTTATGCTGGTCAAAACAGGCAACATGAGCTAAACATACAGGCACAAATTCTCCAGGGAAGGCATAGGTGGGGGGGTGTTACATGGGCAAAAATACGTTTATTATAAAAGTCATAGCAAGATGACACCACAGGGCCAAAAGAGACCAACCAACAACTCAATAAGAACGGGACAAACACTTGAGGATGATGAACCACAACCATAGATTGTTGGTGTTGTAAGTCAGATTTTACCTTTCAGCAAGAAGCTGGTGTGGAGTAGAAAATCAGCCTGTTCCACCAGATTCTTGATGACAGGGATGCTTTGAGTGTCTGTAGTAATTCCTGCAGCCAGGATTACCTACCAGGTTTTTGGGGTTTGGCACATCCTCATGTTTCCACAACATAGGGACGATTACATGGGATTTACTTGACATTACTTTCTCACCCCCCTGTGGCCCTCTGTATATATCTCAGTTTAATTGTGAAGCGATGTTTATCACCTTTTTAAATGCATTGCATGTTAGGATCCTGTTGTATAAACCACTAAAAATAACATTTAGAAATATGTTTTCACCACAAATATATATACCTTTATGAATCACCATTTATTGACGGTTAGGGTCTAGTTTTTGAGGGTTCTGTGATTTTGTTGGACACATACACTGCTGTTCAAAGAAGCTTCTGCGGGTACTATTTAATGAAGATACCAGTTGGGGACCTGTGAGGCATCTGTTTCTCAAACCAGAGGCTCTAATGTACTTATCCTCTTGCTCAGTTGTGCAATGCGGCCTCCCACTTCTTTTTCTACTCTGGTTAGAGCATGTTTGTGCTGTCCTCTGAACAGAGTAGTACACACCGTTGTAGGAAATCTTCAATTTCTTAGCAATTTCTCGCATGGAATAGCCTTCGTTTCTAAGAACAAGAATAGACTGTCGAGTTTCAGATGAAAGTTCTCTTTTTCTGGCATTTTAGCATTTAATTGACCCCACAACTGTGATGCTCCAGAACCTCAATCTGCTCAAAGGAAGGTCAGTTTTGTAGCTTCTGTATCAAGCTAAACTGTTTTCAGATGTGTGAACATGATTGCACAATTAGCCTTCTGAGCCAATGAGTAAACACATTGTACCATTAGAGCACTGGAGTGATAGTTGCTGGAAATGGGCCTCTATACACCTATGTAGATATTGCACCAAAAACCAGATCTTTGCAGCTAGAATAGTCATTTACCACATTAGCAATGTATAGAGTGTATTTCTTTATAGTCAAGACTAGTTTAAACTTATCTTCATTGAAAAGTACAGTGCTTTTCCTTCAAAAATAAGGGCATTTCAATGTGACCCCAAACTTTTGAACGGTAGTGTAACCATACAATCAAACAAGGAAATGAGAAAACTATAAAAGAATGAAAAAACTTCTTAATGATACACATTACAAAATATTGCTTAAAGGTGCAAATTTCAGCAACCTAAAGAAAAGGCTATAGAAATCCTATACTTAAAGGTATAGTGGGGGATATTCTTTTTCCGGATTGATCATCAAGTAGTTCTCTTATTTGTCAATCATTCTGGTGATATGTTTACATAAGGCCATCCTACGTGCTCGTCTCCATTTTCACCTACCGGTGATGAGTCTGACATAGTGGAAAAATTGCAAATCTTCTTTTGGAAAGTAAGCTTGTATGAACGATGCAAACAGCAACTTTTAAACAGAGCGTGCACAAGGAGAAATGGGTTCATGCATGCTCTTGCACACATTTAATAGGTGTTCCCTCTCTGGAGAGGGTACAGGGTTGTGCATGTGCCTTTTTTTTTTTTAAGTGGAGAGGGTGGGTCTTTCAAAAATTTGTGAAAATCCTCCACTATACCTTAAATGTATTGTTTTTAGAAGTAATCCTTTCATAAAGCTAACTTCTTACATCTCTAACATCTAAATGAATCTGTTATCAGATTATTATCCCTATTTTCTACATATAGGACTGTTTTTTTTTTTTGAGTACCTGATGCCAAAACATATTTCTAAAAATAAAATAAATTGTGTTGGAATATTAAAACTTTGTTCTAACAAAAGTATTTTGTGCAGACATACGTTAAGTTTGAATAATCTTAGTTTAATAGATTTTTAACTACTGTAGTGATAGAGTAGACTCATTAAAAGATGGAGAACCTGCCCTTTAGTTTGCAATGATGGATACAGGAATCCCTCGGCATACTTAAGAAAGAGACTCTTTACTTGCTTTTGTAATCAGCCAGGCCTGCTCCTAGTTTTACTGGTACAACCTTCAAACAAATAAATAGATATACAACCAAGGATTGCTCTAAAAGAACAGATCTTATAACATAAATCCCATAATAAGAGCTTTTGATTATTTCACCAAAAGTGAAATGCTGACAGCAACAGGAAAACTACTTGCAAGAACACATCACTTTGATTTAAAATTGTGAGATTTTAAAATCTCTTGGAAACAATATTTTTTATAATCCTAATACTAATTATGCAGCAAATATTGATTTAACTTTACGCTATTCACTCAGCTATTCAAATCATGAAAGTTGAGGGTTCCATCACATTCATGGACACTTGTGTGTAAACTCCATCACCTTGGCATGCAGACTGCTTCTACACATATGACATTTCCTTTCTAGTCAATATTCCAAAGTCAGAGCAATAGAAATAAGAAAAACTGCCACAGGGTGGTAAGTCACATATAAATTATGGAAAGGGTATAGCAGAGGATGAGGTATGCACTATAGTGCAGAAGATCACCAACTTCATGCAGACCATTGCTACTGCCTCCAAACTTCATGTACTCCTCATCTTAGTTAAAGAAAAACATGTTCAGGCAATATGTTTATTGGCAAGCTGGTGAACCAAGCATCTGATGCAGTGATGTGAAGCATGTTGCAACTACACTCTAAAACAGTGAAGGTGTATTGGAGTCATAAATCATACTTCTGTGTCTGGGCCTCGGCCTTTAGTTGTAGTTAATGCTTTAGAAATCAAAGACGTTTTAGAGAACTATATGTTCTCAGGGACTGTTTGGGGATGGCACTTTCCTTTTAATGACATAACCACACATCAGAGCAAAAAACATAGTTTATAAAGACATAGATTGGCAAATTTTGTGTGAAGGAAGTAGACCAGCCTAGAATTCATCCTGCTAACAAACCGACAATTCCCTTAGTTTTGTCTTCAGTAAAATACTTACAGACTTTTTCAGTCTGATGCTGAGGCAGTCAATAGATTTGGTGGGGAACTGCTCGTTCCGCCAAATATCCCCATCTCACGACGTTAGAGAACATTTTAAACAATTCCTGTATCAAGACTATGCCTGGATCATCACCATAATTCATCACCAGGATTGTTACTTGGCATGAGGGACACCTCTAATAGAAATTTTATTTATTAACTTTTCAAGTTATCCTGTATTCAGTCAGACAAACACAACAATTTCTTCTAACAACATAACCTCTTATAGATTTTGTTGCTCAACCTTTGGAGGCGAACACTGCAGTCAGATATATCCTGTAACATTCCATGAGACTTCTGCCCCTCTCAATAGGTATTTTGGCCCATTCCTCATGATCAACTGATGCAGTTGTTTCAGGTTTGAAGGGTGCCTTTTACATATGGCATTTTTCACCCCCTCCCAAAGATACTCAATAGGATTTTAGGTCAGGGCCCTTTTGAGAGTGGTTCAGTATTTTCTTCTTAGCCCTTCTTAGGTGTTTTTGTTGTGTGTTTTGGGTCATTTCCCTGTTGCAAGACCTGAGATTGAGACCGAATTTTCCGATACTGGGCACCACATTTCTCTCTAGAATCAACTAATAGTCTTAAGATTGCATTGTAGCCTGCAGAAATTCAAGACACCCTGTTACAAATGAAGCAAGACAGCCCAAGAAGATAACAGAGCCTCATCCATGTTTCACAGTAGGGACAGTGTTCTTTTCTTATGTTTTAATTTTCCATCTGTGAACATGGAGCTGATGTGCCACTGCAAAAAGGTCAATTTTTGTTTCCTCTGGTAGGATGTTCTCCCAGATACTTTGTGGCTTGTAAAGATATAGTTTAGCAAATTCTGGTCCGGTCTGGTCTTTTTATGATTTATTTTCAACAATGGTGTCCTCCTTGGTCGTCTCTTACCCTAACCTATTAACACCACTTTTGATCAAACACTGACAGATGTTAGAATCTGACTCTGATATTCCTTGATCTTGAAGTTCCTCTTGAATCTATTTAGATATTTGTTTGTATTTTTGTCTCTTTTGTTACCATTCATATTATCTTTCTCTGTGATTAGAGATCAGTATGTGCTACTGTAGTCACAGGAACATCAAGGTGCTTGGAAATAGTCTTTAAGCCTTTACATTTGATGTGCTTGTCTATTTTTCTTATAAAATAGACAAGCACATCAAACTCTTCATTTGCTTCATGTGGTCCAAGTTGGGCTTGGTACACACCATGTCACCAAACAGCTCAGTGACTCCCTGTAGCCCTATATATAGGGAAACTGACTGTTTACAAGATTGTAGACACCTGTAATGCTAAATATTGGACAAAGCTTAATTTAACATGTCCCTTTGATCACATTCATTTTAGGCTTTTCTAGGAATAGTGTACATTTTGTCCAAGCCCGTTTCATTAGTTCATTTTTTTTTTTATATATTAGTTTGATTGAAAAGTAATATTTGACTTTCCTATGTTAATTTTCATATATATTTATTTTATTATTACTTTATTTCTGTGAACATTAGTGGATTTTCTTTCGTTGAAGGAGAGGAAATAACAATTTCGTTCATTTGTCTAAAAGAGGTACTAAAAGTCAGTGTAAAATTGCCTAACCAGGTGAAATTCTCTTTACATTATCCAAGGCTCATTATCACAAAGTTTGTTGAGCTTTCTGAAAAAAAAGGCCGGTTTAGGGACTTGTTTCTATATCAGTTTCAGCCGGGCAACTTTTAAAATATCTTTATTTATTTACTTGAATTTATATTCCAGTCATCAGTCTTTGGTTCTCATCTCCTTTTAATTCCTTTGCTTCCTGTCTTCTCCATATCCGCTCTTCCTGTATTTCTCCCTTCTTGTC
>NW_015151410.1:244766-260761 GCF_000732505.1 Cyprinodon variegatus
CCTCAGATTTCCCCCTTTTCTCCCCCCTGCGTCCCTGCGGCTGGTCCCCCGGTGGACGGCGCAGAGGGCGCTGGCTGGCTGCGTGATGGATGACCATTAAGGCAGCTTATTGGAAACAGTCTGATTTATGGGCGAGTGCTGCCTCGGCCTAATGGCTTCATTTCTTTCTGCCGCCACATGATGTCACAGCCAAGGTCACCGCAGCAACGGCCCCCCTTTGTTGTGGCTTTGCTCGCTGATGACCTGAGAGGAGTGGATGGATGGAAAGAAGGAAGGGAAGGGAAAATGGGACAGAAGTGGGGGTTCGGGGTTTGTTTGCAATAGCAGAGGTAATGTATGAGCCATGGAGGTGAGACGGGTTACGTTTGCAGAAATGCTTTTGAATTAATTCTGTTTGGGAAAGAATTTGATCTTTTTACAGCACAGCCTTTACCTTCATTCCTAGAGTCTTACTTACTGTGCTTCAGTTGCACTTCCTCTTCGTTTTCCCAGAGCTCTCCTGTGCTCAGTAAATTAAAAACTCTCTCCCCTTCTCCTCCTTCGTTTCTTCCTTCCTTCACTCTTGCCTTCTCTCTGTAATGACGAAGTAAAAAAAAGAAGAAGCACACACACATGCACAAACAGTTTTACTGCCTTCCCTCAGACAGCTATTACTCACTTCTACTTTAAATGAGGGCCGTCAAATATATGGCCACGCCATTAAGAGGCCGATCAATAAAAATGCCATTAGCAGGGGGAGTAAAAATGCTGATATTAGTGAAGCTCAAAACAAAATATTTGATTTTCTCTTCGATAGCTGAGTGAGACTAGCTTCTTTGAGGAAGTGCTCTGCTAAGATTGAGTCCAGGGATCTGGGGTCCAAGTGTGCCATGACAGCTGCCTCAGGCTGTTTTAAGAAGCTTCTTATAATGTTATTAACAGCTTATCTAGAGTTCTAAAGGTTGACTTTAGTTTTACAGACAAGTATTCCTGGTGTATAAACACATTTTTGTTTGTTTAAAAGTAATTTGTTCACAACGTTCTTGCACAACGTTTGACGTGTTGACTTTTTTGTTTTACATTGTATAAAGTTACATCTATTTAAAAACCCTATTGTATGGTATTTGGTTATTTGATTGGCTAATTAAAAGTATTTCCTTATTGTAGAATGCAAGTGCAGTCAATTACTCTCAGAAGTCATTATATGCATGTCAGACATTATATGCATTATATGTATGTGAATCACATGGGGGATCCTTACATTGGGTAGCAGAGATCTGCTAACATGGAAGAGTGGCAAGAAATTTTTTATTGTTGAGCCACAACGGTTTTCTGTTTGAAGTTTAACTTGAACACGAAAGCAAAATGATCTTTTGAGACTAAAATTTGAAAAAAAAATTTTATGATTGGTTGGAGTTGTTCTCTTTAGGTAATACTTAGAACTTTTTTTTTTTATTTGCTCTAAACATTGTCATTTCCTTTTTTATGAGATATCTGTTTGTTTTTTTCTTGGGTTTTCTTTTACCCCAGCCATACCCAAAATGTAACCAAGTTTGTTTGACCCCTGCTCCTTCTCGTTACACTCATGTGTCTCACCTGTTCCCTCTCCTATTTATGTTCAAAGAGTGTCATTGCAGCCACTAGAATATCATTATCCTGTTTCTGCCTCACTTGTCCTGATCTTGCCTAAACAAAGACTTTTTACAGTACTTGTGCTCTCACAGTCATATGAGAATCTATCTTGCACTGCTTCAACACCTATAACAGCTGTTTAAAAATAACTTATGAGTTATGTGTAGCTGTAGCTTTTGTAAGAATCTTACATTAAGTTATTGAAATACGAACAGCTTTGTGCATTTTTGTATAGCAAAGATGTTTATGCCTTCTTGGCATAAATTAAACTTTGGTTCACAGGCACTAGGTCTTGCTTTACCCAATAAATATGGCAAGGCTTCTTCCAATTCCTGAGCAAATTTAATTGGAAGACCTTGTTTAGGACTAAACTGAGAATGCTACTCATCATCCATCTGGGTTACCTCTACCTTTGCTTCTTTCTTCTTGAGTCTGGCCTCTAAGTTTTTGTATTAATTCCTATGTCACTTTTTTAACTAAGTCTGCTTGTTTTCATTAAAGACCAACCTCTAAACCACCCAAATGAGTTTAGATCAAATCATGATCCAAAAATAACAAAAATAAATAAATAAATTGCTTATGATCTCTGTCAAGTATAAAGATTGAGCTGTTTTGCTAAGAAGAATAGACAAGCGTTTTTGGAAAGCTGGTAGAAAGACCTTTAATCACAGCAAAAGATTTTCCCATTTAAATGCTAAATCATGTTGACTAAGGACAAATGCGAACCACAGTTTTCAAATGAACTCTTTTGAAATAAAATTTAAAACTTTGGTCATTTATGTTTCTGTCTTTAGCATGAAAGAATTTGATCAACTTTAAGCTCCAGGGAGACTTCTGTATTATACTGCACATTTTTTAACCATTTATGCAGTATGTGTGGAAAATAATTTAATTTAGATACAAACATTGTAACACCCATAAGGTGTACTACAAAAGGACTTTTTGCTGCATAAAAACACCTTCAGTGACAATGTATCATCAAAGTACCTATTCTAGAGATCAGGTTTGATTTTGCAGTTCTAACTGACCACTAATGCAGTGAGGTGAAACCCACACCTGCCAATTTTATGTGAATTTACATCTACAGAAGTGATCTCACTGCATGATGGTGGTAGCTCTCTCCACAACAAAACTAAGCCACCTTTTAACTCTGATCCTGATGTTATAGTGTTAAAGTATTCATTCATGCAAAAAACTGATCTAAGACAGAAAAGCAAAAATTATTTCCATTTATGTTTAATTTGTTGAACAATTTCTTTGCTTGTGCAGTGAAAATGTTAGACTTAATGAATTCTAAAGTAGCAGCCATTCAAAATGGCCCTTCCCAATAAAACAGCAGCCAAATGGCAGCCCACTTCCCTGCAACTCCCAGCAAAATCCGTCCAACTTCCAGCCACTGGAGTGACCCCCCTTCTCCTGGGCATGCACATTTTTTTAATCCAGCCTTTCACTGAATTAAAGGGTCTGACCAGGAGATGATGCTTCTCTTTAGAACTCAATGTCCACAAATCATAACGGAAAGAATATTTTAGTACAAAGATTAATATTTAAAAAGGAATTGTAGGGGACCAGCCAATGGCCATTAAGGAAAGTGGGGACATTTTGAATGGCTACTACGGTACTATATACAGAGGCCACAAAGGAAGTAAAACACCTGCCCAGTTCAGCGGTGCTCATTGTGTAGACAATATTGTCATATTTTAGAGTAAAACAATACAAAAAGCAGGATTTGTTAGGGTGAGAGTAGAGCCTGCATAACTCTAAGCTCCCCAACTGTATTTTAAGAGTGTTGCCTTAATTAGAGTGATGGCTGTCCTACAGTAGATTGACATCCTGTTATGAATGTCTTATTTTGGCATAAATTCAAAAACAGCCGTATCAGCCTTTTTTTTTGCAAGCCAGATGAAAGTGTAGCTGGCAGTGTTTTAATTGATGCCATAGAAACTTTCCCACAAACAGTGTTTTTTTTTTCTTTTAACATTATCACTGTTATCAGTTTACTTCTCTTTAGAGGAAAAGTTTTAAGATTCGACAGACAAGCCCACACACATTAAAGACGACAGGAATTAGTCCTTTCAGTTTCATGTGATTATCTGATATTTTATTTAACCTGATCTTGTTTCTTTATCAGTTGCTGCTGCATTTATGTACCCCAGTTACAACGTTTTTAATTTCAATCAAATTGAATTCGGTTTATTTCTGTAGTGGTAATTCCCAACACATGTCATCTCCAAACACTTTACAGAGGCGATTCAACTGGATCACACGCTAAGATTGGTTCAGAGTTTTCTATCTACAGAAAACCAGCTGATTGCTCATTGACTCTTCAGCAATCCCTCACATCAAGCATGCATATGGGGTTCATGCAGAAAGGAGCATACTTAAAAAAAAGTAACTGTTATCTAGTTTCAAAGGTGGCCTCGTCCAGGAAAGGCACAGCCAGGCAGACGACCTCCGAGGGAGTTCCCAAATAAGACTACACTGAATAAAAGGCCAAGCTCAAAGATCTATATACAGAGATGTTAATGGCAGCAACCCAGATGATACTCTCTCTTGAATGGAAGAATGACAGGGACACCGAAACAGACCAGATGAAGCTACTATAATGAGAAGAAGCAGAGAGAGGATAAAGTTATTGCTGGAACTAATATATGCTGCAGAATGGGAGAATAGAGATAGAAAGAGGCTGAATGATTAAAAGTGGTTTCTATGTCCTCCAGCAATCTCAGCCTATAGCAGTGTTACTATAGAGATAGCACTGGGTAACCTGAGCCACTCCATCTATAAGCTTATAAGGAATGTTTTAAGCCTTGCCTTAAAAGTAGACAGGGTGTCCGCCTCATGGACTAAAACTGGTAGCTGGTTTCACAGGAGAGGAACCTGATGACTAAAAGATTTGCCTCCCATTCTAATTTTAGAAATTCTAGGAACCACTAGTAAACCTGCAGATTGGGAGCAAAGTGCTCTGTTAGGAACATAAGGAATGATCATCAAGATTTTAAATTGTATTCTGGATTTAACAGGAAGCCAGTATAGCGAAGCTAAGAAACAAGAAATATGATCTCTGTTTTTTATTTTCATAAAAACATTTTTAATCAGCTGATGGCTTTTAATTACAGTTTGAGGACTTCCTGATGGTATTGAATTACAGTAGTCGAGCCTTGAAGGACAAGTTTCTCGGCATCAGCCCTGGACATCAACATTTTAATTTTTGTAATATTCCATAGATGAAGGAGGAAATTCCAGAAATCTCTTTGATATGGTATTTATCTTTTTACTTTATTTTCTGAGATAATTTTAATCCCGTCCAGATGAAACTATTGACTAAAATATCACAACATGTCTTCAAGACATGCCTGCACTCTATATAATGGAACAGTTTAATCATGATTTATAGACATATATAGCTGTGTATCATCAGTATAAAAGTGGAGGTTAATCCCATGTTGTGTAATAATTCTACCTAAGAACCATGCGGGCATGAGGAAGATTTATCATTAACTTGAACAAATAAGACGTAAACCAGCCTAGAGGAGTTTCATTAGTTCCTACAAAAGGCTCAAGTCTTTCTAAAATAATATTATGATCAACTCTATGAAATGCAGCAATGAAATCTAACAGTACAAGTAAAGATACAAGTCCATTATCTAAGGCCTTGGAAATATTATTAGTTACTTTCACTAGTGCTGTTTCAGTGCCATGATGAGCTCAAAAACCTGAAATTCTTCAAAAAGTTCATTATGGTGTAAGTGGTCACTCACTTGTTTAACAATTATTTTCTGGATAATCTTTGATAAGAGAGGAGGATTAGATGTAGGTCTAGGGTTGACCAAATAATCTGAGCCAAAAGTGGGTTCCTTATGTAAAGGTTTAATAACCGTTACCTTAATAAACATCCACCTTGTTTTAAGTAATCCTCTCCTTTTTAGATGCCCAAATAAAAAAAGCTAATAAAATAGAACTGTTTGGCCAAATTACATATGTGAGAAATCATTTGAAAGCTAACACTCTCTAGTTTTTGGAAATTTTTCATTGTGAAGATAATAGATCTTTTTTGAGTGACAAAGGCATGCTTTATAGCAGATAGCAGGAATGTGTCATTATATTAAATTTATTTTGGATAATGTAAACCAAAACTGCAAAAATATTTTAGACCTCTAGATATGGCAGTGTAACAGCTATAGGACTTTTAGCTTCTGGTGTCACCAGTTTCTCCAAACCTCCCCAAATGTACCAAATTATGTTAAATTTTACTAAATGCTTTTACAGAACAATGTGACCCATAAAATCCCACTGAAGCATTTTGATGACCAGAAAACCTTTTTGAAGCATATATATTTCTATCTTTTGTAAATGTAAATCCCTGTATTGTCCCAAAATGGTAAATTCATTCTCTGCATTTAACCCATCCTCTTGGGGAGCAGTGGGCTGCCATTGTGTGGCACGCAGAGAGCAGTGTGGGGTTAAGGGTTTTGCTCAGGAACCCAGAGTGCAGGCTAATGGGATTGAACCATGTACGTGCAACCTTCTTAGAGCACAAGCACACTGCTCTAATCACTAGTATTAACAGTCCCCCTTGTAATGATCTAATAGTGCACAATTAACAGTAGTCATATCTAGTGGGGTGCAAATGATCTTACTTTTAATAGAATTAATCTACTTTATAGAAAATCCCACTTTATGGAAAATCAAATTACTGCTAAGAGCAGGGAGAATGGAGGGTTCAACAGAGCTGTGGCTGTGGGTGAGTTTGGCAACTGTAGTAAGAAGAAATCTAGGATGTACTAAGTCCTTTTGTAAACCCTAAAGTTATATAAAAGATTCTAAAGACAAGGTTTAAAGTATAATTCTTCAAATGCTTTAACTTAATGCTTGAAATATTTTAAATGATAGTTTACAATCAAGTTTCTGTCACTAACAAAAATAAAGGCTCTGTTTTATGATGGCCAAAACGGCCATGTTAAATGCCTTTTCATTAAAAGCCTCATTATGTTTAATTTGCTGCCATGATATCTTAAAAAGAGTAATATCTTGGGTTAATCGTTGTAATAGAAGTCAAACATAGCATATCATTAATGGAAATAAGTCTATTAAAAAAATATATGAACCGTTATTTCTGGTATTTAAGGTTCTTTGTTCCCTATACTCGACAAGAAGGTAGAAATCTGTTTAGCATAAAACTGCAAAACAATGCACAAGAAAAGCTGCAAAAAATCATGTGATAACAAGCACTAATCTGAAGTCTTTATACAAACCTATGACAAAACAAAAAAATGACATAAAAGTGTGGCTTCAGGCTGGAGCTCTGGACAAGCCAACAGCACTCTTAAATCTCAGGTTGCTGCCCACCATGCAGTTCTTCTTACAGCCGCGTTCCTATGATTTATGAGGAATCCTTCTCTCAATTTATCACTGATGGCAGGAATGTATAATTCAAAGCATTTTATGTTTTGCTGTGTGTGTTGCTTTCATGCCTTTCTGCACACAACCAACCACTGATGCACTCTGGAGCACTGCTTGTGCATTTTATAATTTGCTGGATGTACACAAATGGGTTTTAGTGCCAATCTGTTCCAGAACAAAGATACTTGATGCGAGAAAGTAGCATCGATGTTGGAGAAATTTTCTCAAAACATGACTGCATCCATGTCTCTAATACTGTAAATGACTGTCTTTACCAAATGATACAAACTGCAATCAAAAGACAACAGAATATGTGACAATTTGCAGCTATTCTGTCATGCTCATTTTTTTTAACCTTGGCTAAATTACCTTTTCAGTAGCTGGATTCTCCAGATTTCTGCTAATGTTCAGATTATTTGACTTTCAACTAGTTTGAGGCTGAATTGTATATTTAAAGTATTAGGTGTACAACTAGTCAAAGCTCAGTTAATCTTTAAAAGTAACTATTAGCAAAATATACCATAGTGTAGTAATTGTATACTAATTAGGTGTAGTGAGTCTGTCATACACACAGCACACCATGGCATAGCTGACTGATTATAGGGGCAAGGATTTAATTGGGAGCTTTTAATATTGACCTAACAAAGAACTTTCAAAATGTAATGAGGACTGATTCAATTACATGTTTATTCTAAAATGGAAAAATGGAAAAGGAAAAGTGACAGGAATTTCCAGTGAATCTTTTTACCCTAAAATACTTTTTTGCACCTGGTAGCATATATCTCAGGGGTTGGCAATGTCAGTCCTTAAAGGAATTTCAGAATTCAAACTTCTGAAAGTACTTTAATTACGAAATTATTAAATACCATTCAATAAATGATAAGTTATGTAATTAAGAGTAATTTTCATTTGAATGTGGTTTACTGGAGGCATCTATGTTTGTCAAACAACACTATTGCCACCTAATGGTTTGTGATGTCACGGGGCGGTATCAGCTGTTGTGCAAGTCCCAGTGCTGAATCTGTTTTTTGTCACAACAAGCTATTATCCACTTCATCTTAAAAAACATTCTTCTTCGAAATCTTGTCTACATATGATGTTTTTTTTCCTCTGGCCAGAAGTTAGATGACAAATCCTCCCTCTTCAAGTTGGCGATCCAACGACCAACCCGTCCGTGGAGGATCATGAATCAGAAAGGGGAAATAACTAATGTTTTTTTTCACTTTTACCTCATGTAATACAACATCCAACTGCCATTTAGTGGGCATTGCCAGCTTAATTATAGCTCTCTCGAGTTTCAATGGAGAAGTACTCTAGAAATCCTAAATAATTGTTGTTGATTGCAGGCATGTCAAGTTGTTCCCATTGATTTTGCTTGTAAAGCGGGGAGAATGGCGCTAGGCTTACCGCACTGTGATGTCACTGCCGGAAGATGTCAGGTGTGAGGTGTTGCTATATTTGGGCAAAAATGGCCGATCCCGGAGTCAGTGATTGCAACGAAAATTAAAGTTTTTTTATTTTTTTTAACGCTAAATTCATTAAATCACCGCAAACATATTAGTTTTAGGCATAGATAATGATCCATTGATTATTCCTTGCTGTCCAGACTTTTCCTTTAAGTGCCATTGTTGTGCAGATTTTGCATGCAACAACTCCAGCCCCTTAATTAATCAAAAGATTAATTTACCTCAGTGGCAAGGCAGCAAGTTTGGCAGAGGCGTAGTCAGTATTAACCACTTATTTGTGTGAGGTATGGTGCACGTAAAAGCATCAGGAAAGTGACACTAGAGGATCTACATTGCCTGTGCCTAGTATATGAAATCATTAAACAGGATTTTGGGTAAGTGGTTAAAAGTTTGATAAAGTGTCTCAGTGTTTCTTCAGTGTCTCTGTCTGCTCTGGTTGAGGCAGTATACCCAACGGATAACCACGAGGTCTATTGGTACTAATATGTTTTGAGGCAAGTAATGAATATCCAGTTGTGTGTGTTTCAATTGCATGCCCAGTTCCTCTTATTTCCCATGGTGCCTTTGGTAGGTCAGTCACCAATGGTGCTTCAAGCACATTTTCCCTCACAGACTAATTTTGCATCCTTTAATATTGCATGGAGCTCATTTAGAGGATATGGAGTTAGGGTACAGTACACACACTGACACAAGGGCCAGCACACATGTGCAAGCCGCCTTTTCTGTTGCAATTTACTTCAGCAGCTCTCAGGGGTGCATTTTAGGATGTAGGACCATTTTGGATTGATGTGGTTACACATGTCAAATTACGTCTGTGTGGTATGTGTGTGTGTGTCTGTACACTTAATGTTTTTGTGTCTGTGAATTTTTCCCTGGTTCTACAGAAAAGTGATGCAAACACCTTTTTCTATGCTTCTCTTAGTCATCAATCATCTCGCCACTTTAATTTATGTGCCACTTCTGGGAGCATTGTCGTTTATTTTCAGGGGCAAGAATATCACCATTGCACAGCTCAGCAAGTGCCAACTATGTTCAATATTTACACTTTGACCAAAGAACTGCTTATCTAATTCAGTTTTTTTTACAGTATAAGTTTAACTGAGCGTTATAAGTTGTTTTCTTCCTAATGTTGTCAATTTAGAAAAATACCATTTTGAATATATAATTTATTCATTGTCAGCTGAGGTTTTTCAATGGTTTACATCCTCTCTCCAAGTATTCTGGTTTCCTCCTGCAGTCCAAAAACATCTAGGTCTGATTAACTGCCCATTCTAACTGGCCCCCAGGTGTGAGTCTGTGCAACTCCCTTATCTCAGACCTGGTAATAACATCTGTCATGGCTGATTCAGAGGCTAGTAGAATTTTACGACCAAAATAGCTCAAAATAAAATGTGATGAAAACAAAAACAAAAAAAACATATCATTTAAATAAAGTTTTCTTAAGAAATGTTTTGTTTCCTATGGATGATTAAATGCATGTTTTATTAAAATATAGCAAATTACTACTTTAAATTGTTGTTTAACTGTTTTTTTTGTGCTTGGCTGACAGATGTGGCTGGGTTTGGGTATAATGTTAATGTGAAGCTGCTCAAGTAAGTCTAAAGCTTTATAAAACTCTGCAAGAACTGAGATTTTCTTTCATTTTTGTGGTTGAAAGAACAAGGTAAATGTTTGCCCTCTTAGTATTTACACTTCATAAGAAGCTCAGCAGCAGAACACAAGGAAAGTCCCGTCCACTGAAGCTTAAGTCACACCCACAAGAGAGAACACAACACAATGGCAGGGGATGCAGTTTACATACTGATGACAGAGGAGAAGAAGAATTGCTTAATATTATTTACATGCTATATAAAACAAACCGTTCTTTATGTAGCTATGCACTTAACATGTTTCTGCACCTGAAAAGCTTTTCCAACTAAAAACAAAATGGGAAACTCATCTCTCCTTTGTCTGCTCATCAATTCCCATCCAAATCCTAACCAATTACACAATTGTTCTTGGACATGCTGCAAGAAAAAGTTTCATCTGTCGAAATGAAATGTTGAAAAGAAGCTACCACAGACTACTATGGCCAGGCTAAAGATTTTATTTTGTACTTTTTTTTATTTTGAGAATAAAGTTGTAATATTATGAGAATAGAGTCATAACATTACGAGCGTAAAGTTGAAAAATAACGAGAATGAAGTCATCAAACCACAACCTGTTTCAGAAAGAAAGGTTCAAGCTCTGACAAGCATATAACAGCCGACCAGCACCACCAAACAGCAACCTGAGTCCATTTTGACATACTGCCCATTTCAATGCTGCTGTCCTAAAAGACTTAACATTTCTTTATTTGCCACTTCAAACTTCACATGATGCTCGACATTCCTCATTTTAGGGAAGAAAGTGTTTCTTGTAAAATGCAACTTTATTCTCGTAATAATAGGACTTTATTTTCTCGTACTGTAATGACTTTATTCTGGTAATTTTACAACTTTATTCTCGTAATGTTATGACTGAATCTCGTAATTTTACGACTTTATTTTAGTAATGTTTTTACTAATTCTCGTAATTTTATGACTATTCTCATTGCGATTTTCTTCTTGCTATTTTATGACTTTATTTTCATTGTAAGATACTGAGTCGTAACAAGCAGTGAGAACCCCCAAGACAGGGCAGCGAGAAAAAAGAGAAGACATGGTAATCTTGTTCTCGTTAAATACTTTAATATAGAGCTATTGCCGCATCCAAGTGCTGCAAATATTTAGAATTGTTTCCCTAAAATTAGGGAGCAATCGTACAAAGACAAATGCAGCAAAAAACACGTCCTGGTTCTGTTTATGCATTGCAAAATCTGGCAACACAGGTCAGAGGTTGCAAGGTGAGGGCCAGGCAAGCCATGACTGGATGAGGTCAATTTGAGGTTACTTCCGTTAGGGGATTCCTGACTATTCCCGTCCATCACATAAGGCAATCCATAGGACCTCTGCAACCTGGAGCCTCTACCTCTGCCCTGTCTGTCATAGTGATGCACAACAGAAGCCAAGAGATGCTGAGAGTGCAGGAGATTGAAGTCAGTCTGTTGTGAGAAAGTCTGCACACATGCAGACTTGGCTGGAGTCTGACCTCTCACTGGGAAAGCCGCTGCTCCTGTTTTAGGATCTTACACATTCCAAGAAAACAGATGGGTCAGAAGCTGCTTAGATGTAATACTCTGAGTTCTCTTCAGGGGGCATGGTGATGTAGTGTTAAAAGCTAAACAAGGTGAAAGAAAGCAACAAAACGGGTGGGGAATCTTTTTTTCTAAAGAGTTTCATCTATTTTTGACTCTCCTCAAACTGAAAATGAGTTAGATACCAACACTGCTAATTATTAAGGTAACCTTTAAAAGTTCCCTCTAGGTAACAGTAATATTTGATCACACACACACACACACAGGAAGGCACTGTCTATGAAAGCACTGGTGGTTTGCTATGGCAGTTTACATGAGCGGGATGATGAAATAAACCACCTGGTTTTATTGACTTTGTGAATCAGAGTAAGCATTGATTCATCATACCTACAAGCTAAACACTACATGCTACACGCGAACCTCCAGTGTATAACCTGATACACGCTGAGCAGATCTCTCCACTCTGCTCAAGGGATCTTTATCTCTGCAGCAGGATTGAATTATTTCTTCTTGCTCAGCTATGGGAATTAAATTATAGTGACCATAATCCTCAAAAACAGACTGCTTGGGCTGTAGATCTGTGCAGAGAAAATGCAAGCAGAGCACAAAGCCAGATGCTTATTTGGCTGCAAGTCAACGCTCCTGCTGAGTATTCGGACACTTAGAAGCAAGTAAGATAGACAGTGAAAGTCAAGCCAAGAGATCTAGAAATGCTCTCTGTAGTCTTTTGACAAAGACATTTTCACAAAACCTTCTAAGACAAGGAGGATTGTATGCAGCTTATTGATTTCTTAGTAGCAGTGTCCGGGAGATGGCGCCGAGAAAATGAGGTCTGGCTTGAAGGTTTATGTCCTGCCACCGTAAGGAGGAAACGTGAGCCGAGGATTCAGCTGGCTTTTTATTGTAAATGTGCTCCCTCTAGATGGACTTAAAGTGTCTGTTTTCCTGGCTATCGGAGGCAGATTAAATATGAAGAGTATCAGTAAATGGGCAGGAAGACTCCAAACGAGTGCTTAGGGACAGTTTCCCATTATTGTCATCTATTATTTTCGACGGATGGGGATATTGTCCAGTGTGGCGTCAGTTGAAATTGCACTCTGCATTTCTGGGACAGGTACATAGGTTATGGGGTTATGTGAAAACAAAGTAGAGTATCTGACTATTAGATAGATTATTTGTGCCTACTTTGCACCAACATAAAATAAAAGACATCTATAATTAATGGACAAGGCAAGAGAGTACATGAGACGATACAACTGAAACAAGACAGATTCCAGTTGATTTGTTAATTAAAGAAAAAAAAATCCTTTAGGATTAGAAATGTAACAGAAAACCACCTGAAAAAGAAGAATCCACAAACCTGCAGTTCATTTAGCCTAAATTCAGACCAGCTAGCCTGGGTGCCATTCTGAACTTAGTCCCGCCCACAACGTTTGACGTCGGGAATTTCGGTCTGGCATTGCTCAACAGTAGCGCAAGTATGCTGGCACAATATCTGGCGGGCCAATCAAATTGTCAGGGCGGGCTTTATACGATGATGGACAGATGATCAACAGTAACGTAATCAACCACGTCAACAAAGCGCGCTTGGGTGACAACAACAATGGCTGCCGCTGGAGAGTTGAGGTGTGTAGATTCTGCTATTAGGTCTGTTCTAGAAGATATCGACAGCAAATTAATTTAAAATAGGAATAGAGAAACGCGATCAAGGCTCATCTTCTTATTCTAGGCGTGAAACTGCACGCTTTGATTTTTGTTGACAACAACTATGCCTCGCTTAACATACGTCATACTCCGTTGTTCTTATTGGTTGTAGGTCTATCCAATTGAGTGCAGAGGCATTTTTTTTCCTGGTTCGTTCAAAACACGCCCCATAATCACAGCTCTATGGAGCAGTATCAGACTCATATTCTGACTAGAATTGAGTAGGACTACGTCAGGCTACAGACCAGCTGCTCAAAGAGGGAATAATTGGATTATTTTCTGAAAGTCCTTAATCTAACATACAACACATTAGCACATTCAGGGGCACTAACTACACTCTTCAATGTGGATGTTGTGACTTTTTTAAAACTTGGTAGTCTTCAGTCAGAAACTTGTGTCACAAAATTAGGTCAAAAGAGGCAAAGAGATATAAAAAGATACAACTGAATAAAAAGCTTAGCTGTTTAAAATATGTGAGCAATAAGCTGCTCTGATTTATCTGTTCAGTTTGAGGTAATGCTGCTTATTCCATGGGGTCTAAGTTGGAGCAAGTATGTCCATCCATCCATCCATCCATCCATCCATCCATCCATCCATCCATCCATCCATCCATCCATCCATCCATCCATCAAAGTTCCCTATGTAAAAGATTTTTCAGCAAAGTTTTGGGCAAGACAAGTTTATGGTCTTGGTATTTATTACCAAAAATAATTTTTATGCAAATAAGAACAGAGATAGCTGTGCTAATCGCTAATATAATACAATAGATTATTTGTGTAATACAGCTCATGTCAATAGCAACTGCTCTATCTCAGGCGTATCATGGCATAAAATCTGCTCTCAATAGAAAAAAGTAATGACTGCTAACGATATGAATGATAGAATAACACCTCAAATGTTGATTTTCATCCTTTTTATCTGATATTTCTCAATATATTGGTCAATTAGAATTGACTATTAGTTGGTTTTTGCTTAGAAATCTAGTTACAGAGATCCAATTGGCATATCTAATTATATCTAAACTTAATGTATATATTCTAATTATAATACATTGCACCATTTCAAATAAAGAACATTTTATTAATCCCAAGGGGAATTTATATACGGAAATATAAGTCCTTAAGTTTTATCAGAGTCATAGATGCTGATCGCCCTGGGGTGGTAAGGATCTCCTGTAACACTCAGTATTAAAGCAAATAAAATGATCTTATTGGATATGACTGTCTTGTAATGCTATGATTTGAAAACAATACAGATAATATATGAAAGTTCTCTGAAAAATCACTTCATATCATAATACCTTAATACATCAACAATTGCTACAACCTAGGAATCCACCATTTATGTGTTGAGAATGGTTACAGTAAGAACTCTTTCTGGATGTTTGGACTGCAGCTTCAGGCTCACCTCTGCATATAGCTGTTCTAAAACGTTGCTCCGAACACTGACAGTCACTCTGAATAATAGGCCTGCAAGCCATAAATGTCACCCTTTTAAATCAAGCACAGGCCAGAGCTGCATCTCAGAGAGAGAAGGATTCAGCACAGCTTCGGCTACAGATGCCCATTTATAATGTGTATGTTTATAAATCACTTAGGAAACCTCACATTCCTAAAGCCTGTAAAATGGAGGGAGGGTGGCAAAAAGGAAGAGGACCAGAGAGGGTGGAAGAAAGTTAAAAATATGTCAAGTGAATTCAACATCAGCATATCTTACAGCTTACTCTTATATGGATTTTTTTTTTTTTTTTATTGTGTTTTCTTCTTTTATGGTAGAAACAGACACATTAATGTGTTTTCATTGTATATCAGAACTTGTAAGTACAAAATATGTAAGTACAAAATATATACATACTTGGCGTACAGATGAGACAGATCTAAATAGGCTAAGATATTTGTCCAAAAGATTCTAACATTTTAGATCAGGGTTTATGTCTGTGAGGTGAATTAACAATCAGGTAATCAGGACATGACTATCTTCATGAAGAAATGTTTATAAGCCAGGTATTATCAATCATTTATTAAAGGTATAGTGGAGGATTTTCACTAATTTTTAGACCTGCCCTCTGCAGTAAAAAAAAAATGCACGTGCACAACCCTGTAACCGCTCCTGAGAGGGAACGCGTATTAAACACGTGTGAGAGTGTGCACAAGCCCATTTCTCCTCGTGCACGCTCTGTTTAAAAGTTGCTGTTTGCATACAAGCTTACTTTCTAAAAGAAGATTAGCAATTTTTCCACTATGTCAGACTCACCATCAGTAAGTAAAAATGGGGATGAGAACATAGGATGGTCTTACGAAAACATATCACCAGAATGATTGACAATTAGGATGACCACTTATTTTGATGTTCCACCTGGAAAAGGAACATCCCTCACTATACCTTTAAGGAAAGGTACTGTAGAGGGCATGAAGGAAAAAGCAAAGCACTATTCACTGAGCAGTGAGCCCACATTAATCCAGAGTGTTCAGTCTTACTGTTTGACAATATTTTCTTTGTAATTAAACACAAAAATGCTCAACAGTAGGAAAATAAAAAATCAACCCAAGCTGAGTACGGAACATGAGAAATTATTTACAGTAGCAGTGGGCAACAAAAGGCTTAGCAAATATCGGTCTCCGCCAAGTGACGTCAATTGTTTACCTCGGGCGCGGTAC
>NW_015151410.1:260941-286589 GCF_000732505.1 Cyprinodon variegatus
TTGTTTACACTACACCTTTTCCAACTAAAATGGCGTCTTAGCAACAAAAGTCACGTGACTGGCGGAGACCGATTAGCCATGCCATAGGAGTTGGTATTAGTATGTAAAGCATTTTTTGATTTTTTTTGTTAATATGTATTCACCGGATGTTTTAGTTCTTCAAGATTAGTCTTTTTTTGTGGAAAGGTAATAAGAAAAAAAATATATAAACCACTTAATTGGCCTCAAAACACAAAATCAATACAATAATGGACCTATGAACAGTCCCTTCATTAATTTAAAGAACCTGAGAATAAAGTCAAACCACTTTAAAGGTGAAAATATCAATTCCTATATGTCTACAGTCTAAGTTTTTTTAGTGAACAGATAATTTACTCTCCTACAGCTATGCTATCACACAGGGGTCTGGGCAGCATCAAGCACCATCACCTTTCTTCTCAGACTAACACTCTTTTGCTATAGACGGCTAACATCAACAATCAGCTGACAATGAATTTCTAAACTTCTGCCAAGGACATCCCATCGCAGGCAAAATAACTCCTCCAGCAAAGATGAGTTGAATAAATCAGCTTGTTTATCCCGGCACTTTTACTGTTCCAGCTCGGAGATTTAAAAAGTACACCAATGAAAAGTTCAGTTTGGGAATATAGGCACTGTATATTTATGCTTTAGGGGGTGTTCCTAATCTCCCTATTCCTCTTCATGCAAAAATCACTTAATTTTCTCAAAACCTTTAGTGTGTTTATATTTTGTCTTATTTCTATCATGTAGATATGATTTTGTTTACGTCTAGCAAAATTGAGAAAATTGAGAAAAAATAGTGATGTAGTTGGAATTATGATTTTAATTTAAAAATGAAACTGAAAATAGCTACGGACTTTAAATCAAACACCTTAAGTGTTTTAACCAAATGCAGACATACACACACAGACATAAAAGAGCTGGATTCATGCTTGGTGTGTTAGCTAACCCTCTGCTGAAAGCCCTGTCATTGTCCCACTTTCCTTTTCCCAGGCTGCTCTGTTTTCCCTCAGGTTCTGTTGAAAGTTAACCAAACAGAAGAAACCGCATCTCATCTTAGATCCGACTTATATCCAAGTTGCCCCAGGGCACAGTTTAAACTGTGTTTCAGTGAGATTTTGGATTAGGATTTAGTATAATTTGGACCAAAGAGGGTTGTGTTGACTCTTAAACCATAAGTATTAAGGATGATTGTCAAACTATAAGTTTGACATTCCAAGTCTGATCTAATTATTTGTAATGGACACAAAGAGAACAATCTTAAATAATAATTTAGGTACATTTTTAGGTACAGAAGGGTTCGATGTAATAGAGGAAATTTCATAACAACTGTGTGTCCATTTCTAACCACCTATGTAGGACTTTGTATCTTATTTCAATGCTGGTGATTAAAAGCCATTTTCTTTTGTCAGCTCATTGCCCAATGTAAGGAAACCTACTTATTTATGGATGTTTTGTACTTACCACACTACAATCTATGTGCGTTTTCAAGATTTTTCAGACCCACTTTGACAACCAGTGATTTAAAGTCATTTTCTTTAATCAACTCTTTGTCAACTGTTTGGCTTTGTGACACAAATAAAGAGTATTCAACAGCAGGTCAAAACCCGCATCTGCTAAAAGATTGGTGTTTCCAACTATTTACGTGTTGTACCTACTGGTTCTGGAGAGGTTTTGTACCCAGTTTGACAAACAATGAATTAGAAGTAATTTACAATAATTTACTCAAAGCCAACTGTAAGAAAATGTGGTTAATGACTTCAATGGATAATATCTAGGATCTGGGAAAAGCTTGCATGTACAAGGATAAAGTAAATAGGAAATAGGCAGGAGAACTAGACATTATGAAATACATTATGCTTGTGAGAACAGTTAAAATGTTTTATAGTTTTTGTCTTTTTGTAATTGCCATAGTTTCTTAATTATTGAATGCCATTACAGTAGCAGCCATTCAAAATGGCCCTTCCCAGTCAAAGGCAGTCGAATGGCAATGAAATCCCCTCCAACTTCCAGCCACTGACCTTCTCCTGGGTGTGCATATTTTTTACTCTGACTCCACCCTTTCACTGAATTACCAGAGGGTCTGACCAAGAAACACTTCTCTTTAGATCTTTATGTCCACAAATCATGACAGAAAGAATATTTTACTACAAAAAATGATGTTTAAAAAGGAATTTTAGGATATCAGGAGCAGCCAAGGGCCCATCAAGGAAAGTTTGGAAATTTTGAATGGCTATTTGAATACTATTGCAATTAGCCATACAACTGAAAATGTTCAATCCCATTTATAGTGCAAATATGCTATTACTCTGCAGAGCAACTAAACACACCATACTGTTGGGCTGTAGAAAACCAGACTCATTTTAACTCTCTGTTCACTACTTTTTTTTTTAAAAAACAATACAGTACAATTTGCACATTTGTACATGTGCAACATAGTCGTGCACAAACAATTGCCCCCTATGTGTACACATAAATATTTTAAACATATATATGGATGAATTTAGAATAGAAAATAGAGCAAAGCCAACTAAAAATTTCAAAAAATCACTCATCTGTAATATACAGTGATGATATCTTTCTAAATTATATAGGAAATTATATGTTATATTATATGTGGGAGGATCTAGATTAAGCCATATCTATTGAAAGGTTTTGGGACTGCAGTGAAATGTATATTTAACAGGGATTTCTCTGCCTTTATGTCCACGTCCCACTCCCAATACGGTGACTGTGTGGAATCATGGGAAATCTTGCTTAAAAGTTATTTTGAGACTATCTCTTTCTGAGTTTAGGGCAAAGCCAGAATACATGAGTTTGATGAGCAACATTTGCTCCACGGTTCTTCCAGTATAAATTGGAGAGTGATATATGAGGGGGTTCAGTCATTTCCGGTGGAAGCACTCTAACTTCTGAGCCAACTCCCTGTACCTTCACTCCACCACAGATCCAGAAATGTTTTTCCTCTTTTCTGCTGTCATGTTTTTAGATTTCGTAATCTTACTGTTGCATGCTTTGGACAACTTAGCTGGTTGTTTTAAAGTGCTATATAAATCAGTAAATAAATTACTAAATTAATTGGTAGGATTATTCATAAAAATGTGACTAAGAAAAGGTCATTTAATTTACCTCCGCTTTTGTTTCTACATACAGTGATTTATGTCATGTAATAATGTCTAAAAATATGTTTCTTTACTTGGAAATTTAGATTTTCATCTTCTTTTCGCTATCAAAGTAGAGTATCTTGACATAAAACTGACATGTAGTGCACCGGAAAGTAGGATCAGAGTGAAATACATTTCCTTTAGGGCGTCAAAATCATTTTATAAAACTGACTTTTCTCTTCAGCTTCACCATCATGCTTTGCTTGTGATATTCTTTCGAGTCTTGATAAACATCCCTCTTCCACATCAAAACGTAATTCAGAAACTCAAGCAGTCTGCGTTCATGTCAATACAACCCCCGGCACAGCCTTAATTGAGATGTATTTGTATTGAGCAGCCCAATCTACAAGTTACTCATTGAATATGAAAAATGGAATGTGGGAATAAGCGGAGAGGGCGAGAGAAAGATCAATGATATAGATCTGCATGTGCAGACTAAGCCTCCCCTGTGTGTGCATGCATGTGTGTTTGTGCATGTGTGTTGCGACCACTGCAGTGTTATTGGACATCTGAATGAGTAATGACGTCGTCCCAGACAGGGCAATTACCACCAGTGCTCGTTTATTAAAGAGTGGATTGAGAAATGGAAGGAGGAGGATGGTGGCTCTGGTGCTGAGGGAATAGACAATGAATAGATGGAGGAAATGACCCAAGGAACAAATTCAGGAAATTCTGTATTTACTTAATGTAATTCATTGAAAATACACTTAATCAAATGTAAATTTTAGACTTCTTTACAAATAGATGTGATGCTATATGTCAAGTGCTGTGTGATAATAATAATAATGTGTTCATCTTGATTAACTGGATGTTGGGAAGCAGCTCATTGTTTCCCCGATAAACCGGATCAATTATGATTTAAGATTTTTTTTACTCGTGAGTTCACACCAATAGATCACTTTTTCTTTGTCATGGTTAAATCTTATTCAATTTTTAGAAAAAAAAAAGTCGCAATAAAATTACAATATAAGTTTTAGGTCCAGGAATTAAATGTACTTATTTCCATTAATGAATTGGAATGATGCTTACAGGTTCAATTTTACAACAATGAATCATGTTTTTTTATTTACATACTAAAGCCTGAGCAAGATCCTTTAATATTTGTTTAAGTGTCACAAGAGTTGGTTTACTTAGGGTATATAAGCTTAAAAATCTCAGGGCAACTCATGTTGCGGCAAGCAACAAGTAGGTTAGCATCAATTCTCCAACCAGCCCACGTCGGACCAGAGGACGAGCTTCAGAGCCAACAGAACAAAGTAAAAGAAGTGAACTCCCTGGTTTGGAAAATGTATTGTTTGTGTTAATAATGTCACGATCTACCTCGATAGCTCACCTTAATTATTATACCCGTTTCCAGTAGGGGATTATTTTTGAGCCCAAGTCTTCAGGCTAGTTTAATCCTTAACCAGTGTTCAGAGCGTTTCAGCGTTTCCCGAGTGATTCTGATCTCCTGATTCCATTCCCTCTCACCCACCGGCCCTGTCTGATCTGTTCACCTGAACCTCGGGTGGACCCCTGCTGGATTCTGCCTGTCTGTGTCTGTGTCTGTGCTTTTTTGTCTGAACTGGTTGCTCGACTCACAGGACTCTGAAACTGCCCTCCCAGGAGCGTTTCTGTCTGAGCTGGTTGCTCGACGCACAGGACACTGAACCTGTCCTCCCAGGTACATTTCTGTCTGAGCTGAATGCTCGACGCAAGGGACTTTGAACCTGCCCTCCTAAGTGTGTTTCTGTCTGAGCTGGTTGCTCAACGCACGGGACTCTGAACCTGCCTTTACGCTCTGATGGATTCTTCAAACCCAGATCTGTCCGTTCCATTGTAGATCGGAGCTTCTGACTGGACTGTGGACTCCTGGATTTCAGAACTATTCAAGTCTGATCTTGGTCCCTGTCCTGGATCAGAGTCCTGCTTGCTCCCTGGGGCTGCTGCATCGGGGACGATCTGGACGGCTCAGGGCCGCATCTCGTTGGCAGTGCATCGGCTGATCCTGCATATTATCGAGAGGATGGACTGAACTGTTAAAGTAGGTAAGTGACTCAATCTGATAATCATCTCCTGTTCAGATGATCGTGGTCACTTACCTGTGTTTCTCTTTTACCAGTGTCAGTGATTTGGCGGTGCCCCGCCCCCCCTCCTGCAGCAGCCTGCTTTAAGTTCTGATTCTGTCTGTTTGTTTTAATTATTGAACTTTCCTAATGACTGTCTCACCTTGAATACTGGGTCCATCTGTCCAACTGTATGACAAATAGGTTACTTTAGTAAAAAGGTACCCTTACTAGTGCTGGATTGAGGTTTGAGGCTAGTTTCTCTCAGGTAACATATCCATATAGTGATGAACTAATTAACTATAATTAACTAAAAATGTATTTCTTATTCTACTAGATATACACTAGATATGGCTCTCTGTGCTGATTAAGACTTACCACAATATGCTGGTTTCTTGAAACTGGCTACTGCAATGGGACACTTGGAGGCACTCCTAGCGCTTTGAAATTGTTAAATAGTTTATCTTTGTTGTTTCTGTATCACCCCGTTATGGGCTGTGATCTGCCAGGGTTGTACCCTGCAGACAACGCCCTATTGAGATGTAAACTCAATGAATTAAGACATATGGTACCTCTTATTTTTGGTGCACCAGCATACATGACAACACAGGAAACAATGAGACTGCAGAATGTGAACAGTTATTTAATTGCATTTTTCAAGGCATATTTTATTTCACTTTGATCAATATTTAACCTGAATATGTATCTCCTCTCAAAAAGGTGAATCTATATAGGAGTAGATCAGACTCAATCTATCCCAAAAGCAGCAAGAATTTTAAGTCCACAATTGTGTAAAAACTAGCTGTGACAGTAAAGTCAAATTTCAGTGTACCCTTATTTGGACTGAGAATTGAGGTCTATCTTTTGCCTAAATCTCTTACTCAAACTCAAGCTAGCTCCATATTTCAGAATAGGAAATGGCAGAAGGACATTCTCCCACTCCCACACAGTCTATCCCTTCACCTCCTTTCCCCATTTTACATTTTCTTTCCCACTTCTCACCTCCTCCCTTTTCTCACCCTGTCTGTCTGCATGTCTGAAATGCTAAGAAAACATTGTGGCTATGTAAGCTATGCTGAGAATCAGTCAGCAGCTGCTTGCTGATCAATGGGAAAGAAAATAAATCATGGCCACAAAGAATTTGGGTTTTGAACTTTCCCCACTCTGCCAGTAACCCAGAAACATTGCAAAGGAGGAAAACCATTTGAGAGATGATTGACATCACAAAAAAATTGTTTGTGTGTATACCTCCATCACTACACCAGACAAAAACTGTCTTTTTGTAAAATGGTGAATACAAAATAATTTTTTTCTTTGTCCTTATGAAGTCCAACTTAAAAATAGTCCTACAGCCCTCAGCTTTGTCACATGAACAGCAGTTAAGAAGTAAAACCCTTTTTGTTATGTATACACACATTCATAGTTTGACATGACATGCTTGACTCATGACTCAACTTCAGACGCTCGCCAGTATCACTGTGTTGGTCTAGTGGTGCCACAGCAGTCGGGGCATCCTCACTTGGGCCCTCCATGTCACGAACACAAACAGAGGGAATATTGTTCGTCAAGCTTGGGAAAGACCAGAGTTTAAGGCCAATCGATAGCAGTAATGTGTAATTTCCCTCCTGCTTTCTGTTACTCAAGATCCTATTCATTCAGCATTTGAAAAATTTGAGGTTTGTATGTACTATAGGGATATTTTTTTCTGGGAAAGTAGTACTGACAAGACAGTTTTCTTAAAAAGCACCTTTCTTTTTTCAGACATTTCTGACAGGCACATGAACAAATCACAGTTTATGCCATTAAAACAGTTTGAGAAAAAATGGGCAACTGTCCCTTAGCCCTTTGCAAACAACCAACACTCTATTTTTTGCCACATGCAAGCTTTTGACATAATACTGACAGAATGTTAGATCCCCTTAATAAGCAAGAATTATTTATTAACAACCAACATTATGGAACTTTTATCAGTGGCTTTCTTTAGTGCCATGCAGGTTTCAACTATTTTACCCAAACTGTTGCACCCAGGATGAACAAAATCTGGTTCTAATAATAAAGCAATGCTAAAACTCAAACTGTCATGACTCCGAACGTAGGACCCAGAATTAAGGCAGACAGGCTAAAATGATTTATAAACAGCATTTAGAAATTGCTCAAAGCTCTTCGTCTTGACAGCTAGGACTAGATAGCTGGAATGTATGTAGAGGGAGAAACACAGGTTAGCAACCATGTCACTCTGACAGGGAACAATAGTGACCGTGAGTCACTAACCTGGTTCTTAAGTTCCGTTTCAGCCCAGAGGAAGGAGTGGAATCCAGCCAGATAATTTTCCACAGCATGCAGTGGAAGCCCCCCCGAGAGTTCCAGGAGTTGAAGCCAAAGGTGCTGCAGATCAGACCAACGAGCAGAAGCCAGCTGACAAAGAAGAGCAGAAGTATCTGGAAGCAGAATCCAGAGCCTGTGTCAATGAGTAAGCAGAGGTCCAGGTCAGAAGATCACAGATCAGAAGAGACAGGGAGACAGATCCAAGGGCGTTGACAGGCAGAATCCAATGGCAGTCTGAAGACAGGTCAGGCAAACACATCAGAACAGTGGCAGGCAAACTCAGAAGTCCAGGAGCAGAAACTAGTCAGGATCAGGCAATCAGAGTAACACACTGGGTACGCTAGAGAACTATCACCTACGGCTCAAATAATCTGACACTGATGGCTGGGACAAAGCAGTGTAAAAAGCAACAGGAACAGGTGGATCTGATGAGTGATAATGAAAACTGGGTAGAGCTAGGCAGGTGAAAGAAATGAACCAATAATCCAGTCATCAGTGCCAAGATCATAAAAAAAAATTGGGGCTGCTGGAACAGTTGCAACAAAATAATTTAATGTTTGAATTTTTTTTTATTTTTTATGCAAACTCAGTACAGTAAAAATACTGTAAGCCTTTTAGATTTTATGATTTTAAATAAAATATTGTCATTTGCCATGTTGTTAACTCTGTAATGCATTCTTGGTAAATGAAGCAGCCATGGTCCTGTAAGATTGTTCTGGCCAGCCAAAACAGCAACGAGTAATGTTAAATATTTTCCATTTGAAACTGACAACAATTTAGAAATCAAAAAAGGTCATAAAGATGAGGCGGGCCAAATGGAAGATGAGGAGAGAGTTGGCTGAAGAGGCTCCTGTTTGACTGGTTGCTGATTGGAGATCCTAACCGAAATAAAGGAAAAATGTTCAGATAAACTGAAACTATATGTTATGACAGAAAGCTGCTTCAATTTCACTTTAAGCAGTTGTGCTTTATCTTCCAATTTGATTTTTATTTCATTTTAACTTCTGCTAATTATTTTAGCTCTAGGTTATATAGTAAACACTACAAAAGACCCAATCACATGTGTTTCAACAAATAACTTATAAATTATAGTTTATGAAACATTTGAGCCAGCAAAGCCTTATAGCAATATTGGAATTTAACAGCCAAAATACAAAGATAAAAAAAACAACAACTCTGGTAAGCTTAGCCTGTGGTAACTCTCCAGTAAGACCTAATAACATAATCAACCCAGCATGAGCATTCCTGAAGGAACCACCCTAATCATATAAAATGTTACTAACCAAACCAAACATTATTTGATTTCTTGTTTTTTTTTTCAAGATACAATGCGCACACATCTCTTTCCACATAACAATTTATGCTGATAGCAGCCCACAATGGCAAAAAGCATTCCTTAGAGCGGTCTGTATGGACTGCATGCCTTTGTTTTATTATAGGAGTCACAAATTAGAATAACCTATCATCAACTTTGTTACTCCTGACTCCTCTATCTTTTAACACCTTTGTATTCTTTTATTTTAATGTAACATACACTTCGAAAGGTCAAAGAGAAGACGCAGCACAGAAGAAACGAGAGCATGAGAGAGTTTGAGAGGAGCATGCATGCACATATATGTGCATCTATTTGCGAACTTGTCTACAATTATAAGTTCACCGTGTGTGTGTTTTCAGCAGGGGTTAGAGCCAGTCTCCCATGCACGCTGTGCTCATTGAGAAGTGATGTCTTGTGCCTGGGGGGGTGGGTAGTCTGCATGGGGGACGCAGAGGGGCGACGAGGCGCCAAAGAAAGAGGTCACATCCATATTCATCGCGTTGGACATGCACATGTAAAGCACTTTTAATATGCCGTGACAGGGGAAAGTTGTGTTGAGGCGGAAGGAGACAGAAAGAGTGCATGAGCGGAAGGCAGCCGCAGTGACAAACAGGAATATTTGTGAGAAATGTCCACATGTGCGTCTTCATCGTGATCCAAGTGGCCTGAATCTCAATGACCTGCAAAATCAAATGACAGGGCATTGGCAGTCCGCATCATTAACATTGCTGTAGAAAGAACTAAGCAGTTCATCATTTTCAATTGATTCATTTATTTTTGTCCCCAAAATACTCAACCCACTTCAGTCTCTCAGATTTAAATTCATATAATTGACTTTTGGGTTCACAAATTTAAAGTGTCCTAAAATCTATGCATGCCCATCAAGCTCTTTTACAATTTATAATTACACATTTCTGTTATTTTGGGACTTTTTGAAATTGAAGGTCATCAGTTCAACATTACTTTAATAACAGCAAAAACCTGAAAACTATTTATTTCAAGATGTAGTTAAGGCTTGAAATTAAGAGACATTGTATTATATTATTTCAATTAAAAGTAGTTTTGTCTCTATATATCAAGTTTTAAATCCACAAAGCTGATATTTAAGCATTTATTTTGTTTGTTTTCTGATGATGATGCGTTACCCCCCATGATGCAAGGACTCCCCCCGCATCATGGGGTTTGTGTGTCTCAATGACCTTAAGAACTTCACCAGCAGAAGCTTCACTTCAGGTGGGACACCCAAGCTGGTCAGGTCTGAGGGTAAAGGAAATCCATTTTTGTTAGTTTTATTTGATTTCATTTACTCAATAAGTAATATGAATAATTGGTGTAAAAAATGTAAATAGGTCATGAATAAAAAGGAGTAAAAAGGAGCAGAAACTTATCTGTCCCCTATTCACATACAATAAATAGCCATTTGTCTCAGAGGACTTTTACAGACATAATTCAAATACATAAGTTTAATTTTTTTTTCAAACTAGTTGTCTGGATTTTTTATTATAATGATTTTCAAAATTCAGATTTTTTTTTTTTTTTTCTTTGAAATGCTATTGAAATGATGCGTCTTTCCATCGTTCTGAATTTTTTTTTTTTATATCAGATGCCCTTTAAAATTCTGCCTGCCCCCTCATATATAACTATTTGTACAATCAGCCCAGCAGTTCTGATGGACCCTGATGTTTTGGTGGATTTGGTGTCTTGCCATATTCTGTCCAATCTAAGATGATGGTCTGAACAGTACTCTAAAATGTATAAAGCTTGTAATTTCGTATTGTTAGTTTATAAATTAAGCATACCTAAGACTTCTGCACAGCTTTCTCGATGTCGTATCTAAGGTATGTTCATTTTTTGCTGCTTTTTATTCGTCTATCACTAAAAACCACATTAAAGCAAAAAGAAAAGAAAACAAAGGGGAAAAGTTCTGGGGATAAGTTCAAATCTAAAACAATACAAGATGTGCAAATTTTATTTATTGAAAACATTTCACAGAAGTAATTAATTGTTAAGTTGTTAAATGTACTCCCAACTCATATAATTCTAGATAATTTATGCCAAGCAGAAGTCTGAATAAAAGAAGAGGAATGCTTCATATAATGAGGCGGTACTTTGAGGTCAGTAGGAGGCATATCATCTTCACATCCTAACGGGGGGGGGGGCAGGTTGCTAGTTATGACAATCTGGCATTATATGGCAGCTTTTGAAGTTTAACACCGACAGCCGCTCAATGTAAGTACCTGTCACAGGCCTTCACTTTGAAGGTTATGAAAAAGAAGAAAAACAGAGTCAAAATACTGTTCAGTTTAGGTGTCATAGTGAAGGGACGTGAGCGAATTTGAAAAAGAATCATAGATCTTGTCACTGGTGCATCAAAGTACAGTGTTTGGTTTGTGTTTAGTGTTGTATTCATAGAAAAGGAAGAAGGCTAAGTAAACCATTAGGTGGTACTTAAGACAGGAGTAGAAGAATAGCGCCTTTCTGCGGGACACTTGACCTGCTGTCATGAAGCTCTGTGTTCAATCCTCACCTGTACGAGACCTACACTGGATCGTCCCTAGGGTGGAGATGGGTCACAGCGGAGGTCGGAGATAAGATAGGATTTTTTTGAAACCTTACTCCTTACATTTCATATGGCTTCAGATTCCCCTGGGCATCGCCTTCTTTTATGGGCTTTACTTCAAACAAAGGTTTAGCAGCAACAATACCTTCCCTAAGTGGACGAATTATACTATCAGTTTCCACACTCTCGTTCTGCACTGAGAAGGCTGGGCTTCGTTTAAATAAAGGAAAAGCTCTCCATCTTAAAACTTGTTTGTAGACAGCTGAATCAAAGTTGACCTGAATTTCAGTGTCATTTATTCTCTTGTGAGATTAAAGTTAACTCTGATCTATTGAGTTTAATGAACACACACAACATTAAAATAGCAGTGTTGTTGTGCGATGGGGGGACAATTACAGCGACAGGCTCCTGTGGTCCGGCAGAGCTTGGAGCAGGGAATCCTTCTTAGCTTTGACCTCCAGCTTCCCTTGAACAGTGGGGAATCCTCCTCAATCACTATAAAGAGGTCTCTTCAGCCCTGCTCATATTTTAAGCTGCTGCATAACGCCACAGGGAGCTGTGCAACAGGACGTCAGCGGCTGAAACCTAAGGGCAAAAACTGCATTGTGACGAGGACGGTGTTGCTTTGACAGCCCCAGTTTGTGCTGACCGGCCCCCACTTCTACCAAATAATGATTCTCTCACTTACTTTCCCCAGCAGGGGGGCATAAAGCGAGAATCTGAGGGAAACTGAGAGGAGCTAGGGGGAGGCAGGGAGGAGCATTCCAAAGTGGTGAAAAAGAAACTTCACAACAGTTATTTCCACAGTAAAGAGGAGGAAACGTCTTACCAGGCAGTTTCTTAAAAAGTTATGGTCACAAGGCTGCTAGTTCTAAGCAAAGGTCCTGAGGGTAAAAATCTGAGCAGGCTTTTAATCAAGAGACGCTGGACGTTAAACAAACAACAGTCTGCACTGATGTCATTTTGAAAAATTTCCCTTAAAATGCCGACCTCTGCTCCATAATTTAGTCCCATTTTTTTTTTCTTTTAACTTTGAATGTGTGTTAGTCATAGACAGTGGCATGAAGAAGAAAAATAATGACTGGAAGAATAAGCCTAACATTATCACTAATAAAGCTAAGGTGACGTCAAACTGAAGGCCTGAGTCTGCAGCAAACATTTTGATCTTAATAAGAAAAAGTCCAGACTGTCAACCATTGAACATTGCTTTGCTTATCTCTCTAGAAGGTTTTTTTTTTTTTTAATGCCACCCTGTTGAGCCCTTTGCAGCACTGTGTAAACACTTCCACAAGTGGTTTAGCTGTTACCAGGGATCATCTTACCCACTTCCATCAGTTACAGGTCTGACAGCAGAAAGGTGAGCTTAATGCATGGATCTAATGCTTCATCTTGTAAACAATCAAAATTACTATAATTTTGCTGCTATGAAGATTCGACTGCTGGGCTGCTGACTGGATTAGACCTCAGCAGAGATCCACGAGGGGGGCTGGGGGCCGTTAAGGCACAGTAGTCGACCAAAATCCCGGATGATTTCGAAATTCCCCCGGACATTTTTTTAGGTATGAAAAGTAGGACATGTCTTGGAAAAAGAGGACGTCTGGTCACCCTACCATATCAACAATTTCCATGATTCAGTGAGTCGGTGCTTGTTGCTATGATGCTCAGCAGATTTGCTTGTTGCAAACCAACCAATCAGCGCACAGCTCATCTAAATATTCCTGAGCATACCATAAAAGGAAGAAAACCTGACCTTCCATTCTGGGGCTTTAAACCAGGCTTGCATTAGGGCTCATAGAAGAGCAAATATTCCATTTCCAGCCCAACCAATGTTAAACACGCTATTCAGAGATCTTAAGGACCAGCACAAAATACTCTATAAAATCATTCTATAACCCCTGTAATAGTTGTTTTTATTTATGAAGCACATATTTATTCACTGGACATAAACTACAATGTAAAGAAAGTTTTCCTGTAAGAAATGTTGACAGAGGCATAATTATTGGATATCACTACAGTCGTTATGTCATCATTTCCTTACCCAGCCCTATTTTTCATATCCTATTTTCTCACCTCTTCAGTTCATAATGTTCACGAAGTGATATAGTGACCAGAAGAAGTTGCTTCTCGATATAGACTTCTTTTACAGTGCTTCCATTATCCTCCCAGTTTGGTGTAAACAAAATCTGTCAGTTGTCCGGTGGTCCAATTGCTAAAACTAACACAAAGAATATTTCTTGCATTTCTGATTGAAGATTTTTAGGAATCTTAAAGGCAAAAGGCAGACTTTGTGTCTCAAAGAGTTGATCTATATGAGTTGTTTTAAAAAATTCCTCAGGCCAATATACAGCACCTGACGCTATCAATTCTACAAACGGGGCTCCCCTCTTGAAATACCGCCTATGTTAGTTGGGAGATGATGCACCGTCAGGTCATGTGACCAGGAAGAAGGTATTGCTTTTTGGCTTTTAGCCTTCTGAGGCTAAGAAGAGAAAACGTGAAAGGGATGAGCCTTAGGAAAAACAAGATCTTGGAAACTACGGTAGTTTGTTCATTGGCGCAACCTGAAAGAAGATGTAAAACTGATTCTCTTTGCTCAACTATATTTTTAGACTGGTAAGTTAACACTTTGGTCCTACAATACAGTCATATATCTTTATTATTTTCTATGTTTGGTAGAAGCAAAATACGGGCAGTTACAGGTCTAGCACCCCTTATAGCCAAAAGTTACATAGTGTGCCTTTAAGTATGTCAATGAATTGGGTGAATGAGTCTTTGCCAAGAGTGGTCTTTGTTGGTGTTCATCAATGTCATTTCAGGGCTATCTGCTTTCAGATTAGTGATGGATCTCACCATCAAGGTCTGAACGCGCTGCTTGCATCGGACTCTACAAGCTGTAAGCCCATTTTTTGTTCTGGCATACTGGATGTGTTGAAGATCCCACGTTGCATCAACACGCAGTCACGGTAGAGTTTCTCAACAAGTCTCTCTTGCTCCTTAGCTTCAGTAAATCTAGACCAGGGGTCTACCTGGGTTGGAGCTATGGGAGCACAGTTGCAGAGGATCACAGGCAAACCAACCCGTGGCATGCGTTTCAATGAGACACAGATGCCATGTATAAAATACATATATTTAGTTAAAAAACATAAAAAGTAGTGTGCTACTGCAGTGGGATTAATTGAGTCCTTTTTCCTACGATTTCACCATCTTGGGTTATTGCTTATTCATGTTTGTCATAGTTCATTGCTTAGCTATATATGGGAAGATGTTAAAATGTCCTTTATTATCAGATAAAGTAATTACTAGCTCCACAACACAAAAAAAGGGTTTTATCCCGTCATTTCAAGGGCTACGCATGTTTAGATGGGAAAATGCACAGCATTGCATAATATAGTAATATTCTAATAATAATAATAATGTTTGTGGCAATTGAGTTATTAATTTTATTAATCCTACACTGGCATATTTGTACGCTAATCATACCACAGATTGTTTTTTTACATGTTAATGAACACTGTGGCAGCCTGATGTGACAGTGGACAGTGGATACTGTAGCATCATATAAAGTCACTCTTGGAGAGTTATTGACTAAAAACTTTATATCTTTGTAATGAATAAAAAAATAAACATTAAATGGTTTACATTACTGTTATATTGTACAGCCTGCTAAGTGGCACAGCAAGAAGGTTCCGGGTTGGATTCCCGGCCCGGGGTCTTTCTGCATAGAGTTTGCATGTTCTCCCTGTGCATGCATGGGTTTTCTCTGGGTACTCCAGCTTCCTCCCACAGTCCAAAAACATGACTGTTAGGTTAATTGGCTTCTCTAAATTCTCCTTAGGAGTGAGTGTGTGCGTGAATGGTTGTTCGACCTGTCCAGGGTGTACCCTGCCTTTCACCCGTAGACAGCTGGAGATAGGCACTTAGTACCCCTCGTGACCCCGCATGGGATTAAGTGTCAGAAAATGGATGGATGTTATATTTTACATTACATTACTCAATAGGAGTACAGTCAAACAATTCACTATTTTTGTTTAGGTGTGTATACAACACTCTTTAAAGTGGGCTAGATTTTTACCAAAGCCTGTTATGTCTCCCTACGAACATTTAGTTTGCTGCTAGAAAAAAGCAAAAAAACTGAAAAAAAGAAATCAAAACAAATTAGCTAAAAATAAATCAATGTGTAGCAATGTTTTAATCTGAGACTTAGGCTAGCATTTATCATACCAAATTCAGTGTTTGATATCGTGATTTATGCTGTTTAAACTAAATACTGTACCCTTCAAGAAATTATTGGTTTCAGCCATTGAGCTGCCCTGTGTATAAATATGATGAATCATCAGCAAGTAAAGGTCAATGCATAATAAACTGAACTGTCTACATTAGGTTTGCCTGACATTATATAAGACTGGAAGCCTTGTGTTTCATTGATTGCAGAGAATAGGTCACAGCAACACAGCTCGCCTCAATACTCTTCCTGTGAAAGGTAAACCAGGCATTAAGTCTTTAGAATTTTCTTATACTCTGACATTTTACTGCCTATTTTTACGTCTTGAACAATCTCCAACAGATCTGCTGCTCTCACTTTTTAACACCAAGGTGACATATATCATCAGCAGTACTTTCAAAGCCCCACCCCACAAAAAATAAAGAAAATGCTGATGTCTGTGTCCTTTCAGTGCTGTCCTTGTTTCTTTACGCTACCCGGACCCCTATTTCGCCTCCCTAGTGCCTAACCAACCTGTGATTGTAATGACGAACATCATTTATGCAAATGTAATTAGGCCTGAAGAAACACGATAGTGGAGTGTGGGTCGGAAATTTATCACTGAACACTCAGGCTCTAAACATTCAATTAAAATATTGAATTTCACTGGATTTAATTTAAATGTAATAAATTAAGCAGAGGAAGAAGAGTTTGCGAGAGCAGCCTGTGTTCTTGTGTCACACAGAATCTTTAATTCTTATCCTGCAGACATTAAATGAGCAAACAGAGAAGCGTAATGTAGGGTCCTTAATGTTGTGGTTGGGCGTTTGCCAGTCACTGTGGTCAATATAGTCACAATTTCAGGAAAATGTTCTCAGAAAACCAACCATCACAGCTGGATCAGCTTGAATGAGATATGAGATTATTTCAGAAGGACCCAAAAAAAAAAAATAAAAATAGATAAAATAGAATACTACAATAAGTGAAAGTTAAATTATTGACCTCTAGGATTATGGAAACCATTATCATTACAAATGTTTCAAAGTTTGAGACATAATGGATTTAAACCTTGGTTGAGTATTGATGTCAAAATTGTAAACATTTCAAGAAAACGGTAAACAAGTGTTTTCTTTTAAAAATATATACTTAAAATTAACACTAAACCAGATAGATTTTTTTTTATTTTGCATTCACCTTAAAATTATCGCTGTTTAATATTTGGGAAACAGTTTTGTTTATTATTTAATTTTTCATTGTTTATTACTTAATTTTTCATGTCCATTTTAGTCTGTATACATATACATGTTTTGCCACTAATGAGAAAGAAAATCTGCTAACCCTTTCTAATTCTGTCTTCCTTCAACAAAAAAGTCTTGACTTACAGTTTTCTGATGAGTTTCTGTTTTCATAAAGCCAGCCTGTCCCAGCTTCATTGTAATGAGATGCCATCGTCCCAGTTATTTTAATAACACATTAGAATTTCATCTCGAGGGATGGCTTCACTGCAAGTCTAAGAACTTTGTATGTTTTATGAATAAGACTGCTAAACAGTTGCATTAATGTTTTCGTTCCTCTCCCTTGGCTCTCTGTACAGAATGTGTCAAGGTTTTTGCTCTATTTTTCATACATCCCCTGTGGATCTGAGTGGTATTTTGTCAAATTATGATCTGCATTTGAACACGGCATGTGAAACAAGGCTTGCTTTTAAATCTGGGCTTGACAAAAGGAGTGTAATATTTTTTCCTGAAGTTATGTGATCCACAACTTATGTCTAAATGCATCTAACTGCTCAAACCTTCAGTGACACAAAACCCTGCTCTGCTATCAGTTTAGCGCTGAGGTGTTACTGCTAGGCCCAAGATCTGTCTTTGTCGTACATTAGTACAACGGTATGCCTTAAAGGCAAAGAACCCGAAGAAGGACAATCTCAACCCTCTTTTTTGCGCTTCATAGGAAGGACTATTTAAGTTTTTACTAGAAAAAAGAACATTTCAAATTAAGTTGTTTTTATTTTTGTGCCTTTTTAATATGCCTGTTCTTTTTTTTTATACAAAGAAGAATGAGCCCAGTTTACACTTCACAATAGCCCAGATGATAAGCTATAGACTCTGACTTTCCACATTTATGTTCCAATGGCTTACCTCTTTTTAAAAAGCATTTTTGTAATCATTTTTGTTTACATTTGATTCTATGCCATACAGCTGTACTGGAGAGGTACAATTTTTTCTATCTGTGAAGAAAATACATTATAGTTCATTCCTAATCCTTGAGATTAATTTCAGATGTGTTTTTTATGTTAGACCTCAGGCCTTTCAGTTTACACACAAACAAATATTTTTTCCCTCTTCATTAAAGATTCTTCTAATCACTTAGGACCTCAAATAACTTAATGCAAATGGCAGTTAATAGATTGAAAGCTAGAATATCAGAAATATTGTCGTCTCTGCTCTGGACCCTTACGAGATGGCTTAATACAGATGAACTGTTATTGTAATTTGTTCTAAAAAGTATAAAGGTGCATAGAAACATCAGTCCTACAAAACTATGTGAATCTGTCATACATGATTTATTCCTCTACTCTCCTCATCCTGTGTCCTATCTGGACCTAAGGTATTTACTTTACTATTTTTCTCTTGCCACAGTATTATTTGATATATTTTGTTTTTTTAACATTTTCCTGAAAAGCTCTGTTTTATGTGTAAGTGATTTTCCATCACAAATAATTACTTCTTAAATTAGGCTCAGTGCCAAAAGTTTATGAATGTAATTGAAAACATGCATTAATCAGAGTTCCGTTGGCTAATTTTTTGATTTTTGTTTTCATAAAATGTTGTACTGCACAAGATTATTTTTAAGGAATATTTAAAGAATTCAAACTGCTTTCAAGATATATTATTAATCAAAAAAGACAACTTTAGTTAATGCATAAACATCTACCACTTTGTTACCTCATTATTTGAGAGTAAAAACCTATAGAAAACCTAGGGGAAAGTATAATTAAACCCTTTGATTATTCATGAAATAACTGTGGTCAACAACATTATTTAGGTTTGGCTTTACTTGATAGACCCAATCTTGATCACTGCCAGAGCTGCATCATCATCAAGTTCTTCAGGACCGGTCAGATAAGTCGAAGTATGGTCAATATGATCTTAAAAAGAAACCAATCATGTCTCATTCTAAAGACATTAAAAAAAGATGAAGAAATAAGTCATCAGAATCCGTAAACCACAAGCCCATTACCCACAAAGGGAGAAAGCATGAAATTGTGGTAAATATTCTCAGGAGCTGCAGTCCTAGTAAAATTATTTCAAGACCAAAGGATTTTTTGGTCTTGGAACCATGTTTTTTCTCCCACACTGTTTACATTTGATCACTCCTGCTTTATGAAATGGAGATGTTCATTTCACTGCTAAGCTGCTGCTCATTTACTGCCTGAAGCTGTACAAATCAAAATTTTGTTTTGTATACACACTGTGTATCAAAACATCACAATAAAAATTGTCTAAGTCTTGTTCTAATGTTTCATCCAAGAGGTCACAGAAGAACATTATTGTCAACATTGTGTGCAAGACTAATAAAATGAGAAACACATAAAGTTAATGGAGAATTCTGAAGATAAAATAAAAAAAGAAACAAAAATCTTTAGAGTTAAAAAAGAAAAAAATTTTTTTTTGCTCAGTCTGACCAGATCTGATTGACCGCTATTGACTCTAGCCAGATATGGCCCGAGCAATCACAGCATAGGAGGCGAGACTTTCTGATGTGTGATTCTCAGCTCCAGAGTTACCAATAATGAGGTTATGCTTACAAGCTGGCGGGTGCAACGGGGCAATGTTGCAATAAAAATTAAGAACATAATGGAGAGATAACTTATATATATCCTCCGACATTTTGAATTGAGATATCTTTCTGAATGGGAAGCAATACGTCTTCAAACTTGGAAAACAAAGTCCAGTGGATTGTTTTTTAATTTTTTGGGGAATTATATCCTCCAATTAACAGCATGATAGTAATCTGCATTATAACAGTCAATGCACTTCAAAAAGGAAAATGAAAAATTGGAAGTGAACTTGTAAAAGTTTAGAGTCTGATCTAATATAGTTGGTGCTACATTGCCTATTTATCTAAAAAGCAGAACACTAAAGTAAAAAGTAGGAGAAATTTGTGAATGGCAAAAACATTTTTCACACGGCTGGATAATATGAAATGAACATGCCTTGTAATTTTTGTTACATTTTATTTTAGTATAAAGCAGCAAGAGATGTTGCTGCTTGGTATTGCCGAGGCTGGGTTACATTCTTGCCCTAACTCTAGAAGTTCTTCTGTATTATGTTCAGCCTTCCTATTATCCTCTGCATTAGATTTCTCTTTCTACTTTAATATGTCCTCTTCTAATTCCCTGTGATGGTAATCTAAGTGTTTATGAGATGAATGAGGGGTCAGTCAGTCGTGGTTCTAGTCAGATAATCACACTTAAAAGTTTCTTTGTCACCCACCCAGTGCCAGTCTTGTTGCTCTTTAAAACCATTGCCTTCAGCAGCCACAGACCTCCTGCTGTGCTACTCACAGGTGATAGTAGAGCAGTTTCTTATTTTAGATGTTTACTTAGTGGCTGGAACAGCAGAAAAAAAAAAAAAAACCTTTGTCAGAAAATAAAAGGAAGAGAAAGAGTGACACGGTGAGGGGGGCTCGAGCAAGAGTGAATTTAGGCTCTGTGGTGAGACTTCAAACAAAACCAAATATAAAAAAACTGATGCAGACCTGTATTTGGACGCATATGCACAGTAGCTACTAACCTCTGTTAGTGTTACTAATGGAACTTTAGAGTGATCCATTTTTAGAAAGTCATTTTAAGACATGGAGAATCTAAATCACCTTATAAGAGTAAATAAAAGAGGGTTTACTAGAGGCAGACACACATTTTACCAAAGGGCTGCTTTACAATAGTTTACATTAGATAATGCAATTACTAAGTGCTGTTAAGAGACAGCATGAGTGAACATCCAACATTCCTCCATAGAAAATGGGTTAATTTCAAGAACTGAAAATGTATTTCATGGATGAACCTGTTGTATCATTTGAGCACAAACTCTTGTAAATGTGATCTTTTACTAACATCAGTCTCAAACCTTCAATCTGACACCAAACACCAGTCGTAAAGTCACAGATAGCTTGTCATGACTTATTTATCTCTAATTAGCTGTTGTTCATTCAAAATCCTGAAACCGCAGACCGGAATAGACAAATGTTACTCCTGCGTCTGTGCCAGTGTTTAGTCTGGAAGGAGAGGACTGATCCACCTTTCTGTATTTGATAGTGCCACAATCCATTATTCACAGAAGATCGAGTTTAAAAGCACACCCGATGTGCAGTATTAATGACTCAGGGAGGGAAAGATTGACAAGGGATTTCTTTGAATCTCCTATCATCCTAGAAAGTCTGAGAGCACACTGAAAACAGCATCTAGAATATTTCTCTTATTTTATTTGGAGAGACACCTCAGGACAGCAGAGCAGATTTTTCCAGGATAAATTCAGCCATCCAAGCCTAAAACATTCAGCAGATGTAGAACAAACATTCTTCACCGGACGCCTCCTTCCCCACCAGATAAAACTTGTAATTCTTTTGGCTTAAACTGAAAAAAGATGAACAATAGTTCCTTTGCTCAGGTGTTTTAGCTAAATTGGTCTGTTTCTTTCCGTGGCTGTATCTAGCTCCTCGAAAGGTTTCAGCTTTGAAACTCAGAAAAGGGGGACATTTTACCTCCAAACTATGAAAGGAAATCACTAAAAGACTTTAAGATAGTTATGAGTGGGATGTTTTTTTAACAATTTTGTTAATCTGCACGTGTAATGGTCATCCTCTAAGAGAGTCTTTTATTTGCCAAAAATCTGCAGCGCCTAATATCCCTCTAGCTGTTTTCCAGGACCAGACTTTATGACTCACTATATAAATATTTTATCTGCACCATAAATACAGCTCTAGTCTGTGATGTTAACTCCGGTCAAGTGCTTATTTTGGACAATCAGGAGACCTACCGAGACTCACTTGGTTTTGGCTCATCTGTCTCTTTCACTTTTCACTTCTTGTTCTGTTACTTTTCCCGTAGCAAATAGAGACAAGTATTGATAATTTTCTGTGCTGCCTGAGAGAGGAAACTGTAATGGTGAAAAAAAAAAAAATTTAATCAGATTCTTCATGCCTGACTCTGTGTCCTTTAAGGTAAAGTCGCTAAATATGCAATTCTTTTAGAACTTCTTCCCATCTAGATAGGTGCAGGCCTGGGAAACATCTGAGCAACCCTCATGGTAATGACTTATATGCAAATTCTGGATTCCTCCAAAGTTTACTTTGGATGACTAACATGCAGGAGATTGATTGATGGTATTTCATTTTATTTTTGCAGTTTTGAAGACCTCTTCATGGCTTTCCTCAGACCTTGCAAAGATCATTTGTCTTTCAAGTATCCCTTGCAGCTGTTGTAACTACCCATTCCTCTGAGTGAGCCCAAGACACGCACTGATTCCCCAGGTCTCTCATAATGGATGTCCCAATGTTTTATTCACCTGTGGAGACTTTAATCAGGTCCCTGATTTCCTCTGTTACACACCTTACCTTGAAACATAGTCTCCTCTTATCTGACGGAGCCAACTGAGTTTGCCAGCCAGCTGCCAACGGGAGACCTAGAGGTGACAGACAGGGCTGTGGAGAATGTGTTGTGTTTGTGTGTGTTTGTATTTTCGTGTTTCAAAGGTTGCCTGTTACAATCATTATGAGTAGATGCTCGTCGTTGGGTGTTTGTCTGCGTTAATGTGAATGCGTGTGACAGGTGTCATCTTCTATGTCAGGAGTGAGGTCACACCGTCCCACCTCGGTGTAGGTGTCTGCAGAGGTTTGCATCAACTCAGCAAACCAAGGGGTGAACACCTTTTACCCCTCAGCACAACCCATGCACACCCACCCTGCTGGATCTCATTAGCCTTAGCGCTAACAGCAGGTCTAAAGACAACTTGGGAAAACTGGAAGTGTTGTTAGCACATGTCGATCGCGTGTTTTTAGTAATGCACGCAAATTAACTCGTTGTGCTTTTGTTGCCAGTGCAGCTGTAGTGATACAGAGCGTCAAGAAATAATTATTAAAAAAATTACAGAGTGATACACAGTGGTGTAGAGCAGCAGTTTGAAGTTAAAACAGTTGGCACCTCAATCAAACTGATGTGATCTCAAGACAAACCAGACCTTAAGAGTTTTTCTGCGATATGGTATAGAAGTTTTAACTAGTTATAAAGTATGCTTACATTATTTTAAAGTACCTCAGAGACTAACAACTAATAAAATATAAATCCCAAAATAATCACAAACCTTTCACCCCAAATACAGTCTCACCTATTGAAGAGGTAATCCAGTTTCGGTTTTATTTAAATTTTCCTTAGTCAAAGTTAAGTCTACCAAATTATCTTTTTTATCAAATTTATACCAGTTATACCTATAACACCTTATCACTGCAGATTCAAAAGTCAAACTCGCATTGATGGACATTATGTCTAACTTAACATGTGAAGATTTGACAAGTATAATTTGTTTTCGTCATTTAATGACAATTGTAATAAATTTTTTATGTAGTTAGTTTTGTTTTAATCTCTAAAAAAAAGCTGTTAAATCACTTGAAATTATTTTAATGAAAAATTTAATATATCCACCATTAAAAATATTAACATTAGTTATCATTCAAAGAGATGTGATAGGAAGAGACTAATGTCAGATTTCTGAATAAAGAACTAATGAATTAAAGCTCTGTCTTTTGTCTTTGCAAAGACTTTATTAAGAACTGACAATCCTTGTGTTGATATCGTCCACTCCATAAACTGCACTGTAAATGATTCCTAGCCAAAAATCTATATAATTAGGAAACAATGGTCTTTACTTTACTTTTTTTATGTATTTAAACATTTTTAAGAAATTGAACATCTTCGTAATTATGATAAACAATAAAAATGTTATCAACAAGACATATTCTATACGGTATATGAGGGTGAAGGTCACCCTAATGCAAGAACAGAACAGGGTGTAATTTCATCTTGATGAACATTATGTTTCTTTCCACTATTTACTGTCCACAAATCTCATTGGTAAATAATCAAGCTAGTATTTTCACAGGAAAATATTGTATCCAGTAAATTACTTTTCAGTTCTATAGTCTCTGGCCCACACTTTGGCTAGCCTACTCAACTGATGCATAAGCCAGGGACTGTCACTTATATTACTAAAGCCTCACACAACAAGTGCAATAGTTTCAATTAGCACTAGTCTAAATGTAGACTGGAGTAATGTTTTGTTTCAATTTAGTCTCTTTAAGTCTCCTTGTCTTATGATCTTATTACTTACTCAAAACATCCTCATTTTTAGATAACTTTCCAAAAGAAAAATGAAGTTAGTACTTAATTTTTTCCCCATTCTACAACTTCAGTTTTGCATGTTGAAAGTTGGTTGCTGTGACATGGGGATATAAATGAAACATCTAGTGTGGTTCTTCCATATCTATCAGTTTTATAAACTCAAATTGTGTCTATTTACCATGGAAACCTCAATAAAACTGTAACCAGCAAAGGAAATACATAAATAAAATAAAAATAGTTAAAAATGACTAAATCTGTTTTCTTCTGATTACCTTAAAGCTGGATAATGACAAGTTTTGTGCAGTGTAGAAAAGTGTAGTTAAACCTTGGATGTAATTCTGACATCATTAATGCAAATTTGCATGATGTAATCACACAACTGTGGATGTTTTCATTCCTGATAAGGTCCTTAAAGTCTGGGATTAATGTATTTAAAGCAGCACTGAGATCATTCTTGGTTTCCAATCTGATTCTGTGTTTTCTCTTTAGCTGAACCAGACCTTCAAACTGCTCTCTGAGAGTTAGCGCTGAATATTAGGAGGATTTTTCCTGTGTGGTGATAACTAAAAAGTGAGTTTTGTATACTCTGAAGTTTGTTAAATGCAATGCTGTTTAGAATTGCACCATGGAAACAATGAAATTATCTGTCCATTTATAATTGAATCTGCTTTTTTTGTAATTATCTGTAATTTTCTATTGTTTGGAGAGAAAATAAACTTTTTTACCATATTGTACTTATAATTGGTTTATTCTGCATGTTTCAGTTTGGTACCTTTACTATTTCACCTGCTTTTCTTTTCTACTTTTGTAACCTCATTGTGTTTCAGTACTGCTTGCACTTTCAGATCCCTCTAGGATATAAATCTATTAGAACTACTTTGAAGAGAGGTCACTAAACTAAAACTAAAACAAAAAAATCAGTAATTTATATTTCATAGTTTTTTATATATAACCAAAATTATTTAGAAATGTTATTAAAAATATATACCTTAAACTATTATATTTACAATAAAGACCACTTTCTAATAAGGTCTGATTAGGATAGAGCTAACAATAAGCATATGTTATATATATTTGCATTAGGCACAGATGGTGCGCGGTAAGACAGGTGTCTAAAATCAGTACAGTCTTACTCTCCAGACAGCAGACTTTATTTTTGTTTTGTTATAATTTATAACTCCAGGTTTCCCTTCGGGAGTGATGTCAAAACTAGCCGCTAATTTGCACTTTATTTTCTCAAACATTCCTTTTCGCTTAACAAGACCTTGGACTGCCAGTGGAGGACGTGACGTGAAGTCATGGAGCCAAGGCCACTGTCAGCTTTTCTAACTTAGAGAAACTGAGTAACTCTGCTGGGAACTGGACTGTAACCAAAGCCATGCTGGAATGAGAATAGATTAGATTAGAATAGAAGTCTAATCATTTATTGGTTAAACTCTCATAAAAATGAGATAAATACACAGTCTACACAGGTAATTTCAGTTGTTTGCTGCTCCATGGGTCAGTGTGTAAACACTTCTGTAGCCAAAGGAGAAATTTTTTTGTGGCCATTAAATAAAAAAATTAAAAAGAGCTTTCTTCACTTTGTAGGTCATTCTGTCTTTTTTTTTTTTTTTTTT
>NW_015151410.1:287012-288937 GCF_000732505.1 Cyprinodon variegatus
CTTACTTACTTACTTACTTACTTACTTACTTAACTATGATTAACTGATGTCCCTCTGATCAACAAAACTTCAAGGAATGCATTGCTGAAAAACATAATATATATTTTTTAATCAGTAAACAGAGGATTTTATTAATTTATAAAATGAATGATCTGCCCTGCCATACATATTTTAAAAATTGAAAAAAAAAAATTGTAAATGATTAATTGATTGTAGGATTATAATAAAATATTTCAATGATGCTGTGTAATTATATTTTTATTGTTTGCAAACTGCTGATAAGTACATTTTTACTTTGATACATTAGTATTAAGGAGGACAGAGCAAAATCATTGAGGGCTTTATATGCCCTCGTCGTGTTTTGTTAAGGAATCCAAAATCTTCAGAAGCCATTGAGGAGAAGCCCCATTTGGAGCATCGTGGTCTACTTATAAAGCACCTGCATGGACTCTCACTACATCTTCAGCAAAAACATTGTTATAGTAATCAAGTCTGTAGGTGATAAAAGCACCATCTATTTTTTCTGCAACCCTTTTAGTGAAGATGGAAAAAAAGCTGTTTAATGAAATTACTTGATTAATAAAAAAGTTAAAGGACAAGTCCTAGTTGGACCAGGCCAAAACAATATTATCACTTCCATTAACAAGTAAAATGCTGATAAAATTAGAAAATTAACCCTAAGTGTGTCAGGATGTTTTAAAAAGTTGGTGCTAAATCACAGTTATGAAGATGATTTAATCAACTGTGACTATGTAAGAAAAAACATTCTCCACGACAACTTCCTGATCTTTTCTGATTACCTTCTTTCATGGTTATTTCTATTTTAAACATTTAGGCAACTGAATAATTATTGAGAATCTGTGTATAGATCTATATAAATAATTTATCCTTTCTTCTTTTTCATGAAACAGCATCATCATCTTTATGAAAAACACTAATTATTTTATTCTCTGAATAAAGACAAAGTTCACGCCCAGTCCTAAAAACAAAGTGTCAAATTATTTTAGGTCATTCTCCTCTTCCTGCACTGTCTTGCAGGTTCTCGACACCCCTGCCTTTCCCTGTGCCTTTGACACGTATGCTGGAAGGACACACTATCCGCTTTTCTAATTACTTATTGGTCATGATCAATTAGCAGCATTTTAAGGCACTACGGTAACCTTGTATAAATACACCAGTGGGGCTCAGCAGCCATCATGGCTGACAATTAAATTGGTCTGTCACTGCTGGGCCCTTCATTAATCTCAACTTGTCATCCTTGTTTATGCTGGTTATAACGGCTGTGTGTGTGGGAGACCGTGTGTGTTTGTGTGTCCAGCCTGTATCAGATTTTGTTGCAAGAGTACTCTAAAGTTATGTGTGCACATACGTGTAACGGTCACAAGTGTGTTTATTTACACGAACCCATATGTGCACATTGGGCAGAAGGTGTATATTTTTTTGTTAGTGTGGAAATCTTTCAGTTGCAGTGGATTCCATTGTGAAGCGATTACCTCATGTGTCCCTGAGTGATTTGTCTAAATTGCTGAGAATTGTTTAGAACCATTTACACCATGTGAGAACTTTTGACCTACCTTTAAAATGTCTGAGCCGCAGTTATTCATTGCATTCGGTCTCAGTGTTGACTTGCCCTTTAGTGGAAGTTGAAATTGGGGTATTCCTCATTTCCTTTTGAAGATGTATCAAAAGAAACCTAAAATAAATGAATCCCTTTTTGCAGTAAAAGGAATTTAACCTGAAATATGCAGAAAAAAAAAATCAAAATTTTCATCTAAGTTTACCAGAGGAAAACTTAATATAACTACTTTTTTTTTTATTGCCACTGACATTACCATAATTTATCCTTAGGAATCAATTAGTTGTTTTTTTTAGGAAATCAGTTTATAGTTTATGTTAAAGCAGTGAAGTGAATTTTCCAAAGCTCA
>NW_015151410.1:289034-300303 GCF_000732505.1 Cyprinodon variegatus
TGTACTACATGAACTGGATGAACATTGTGCTTTTCTGGTCACATCAACCCCACAAAGCAGTTTACTAAAGAGTCACATTCACTCAGTTATACTTTAAAGCCCACAAACATTTACACACCCATACGTAGATTGGTAGGCGATGAATCTGAGTGCCTTGCACAGGGGTACATCAATATGTGGCAGGAAGAAGCTGTAACCAAATCTACTTCTTTTGGATGTAAGAAAACTGCTCTTACCACTTAGCTTGGGAATAATTCCAGAAATATATATATATTTTTTATAATGTCTTCACTAAGTGGTTCATTTGGATAATGATACCACGCATATGAATTGAAAATTATTCACAAGAAACCAAATCAGTCTGTTTTGCATGATGATATCTGACGTAAACACAAAATAAAACTCTTGAAAAGATGCGATGTAAAGAAAGATTGTGCAAAGATTTCTGTGTGAAATTGAGGTAGTCAGATGAAAGCTGGATTCCTTCCAATAACCTTTAGATTGGAGCTTGAACTGTTTAGTACGACTCCATAACTGCTAATTTTTCTGACAACTTAGCATAAGGAGTAATATCGCTTGCAAGGCTATAAAGCATGCATACACACACTCACAGACACACTACTGAGAGACAACAGTAAGACAGAGATACACTCGTTAGTAGCTGACCTTTAACCCTCTCCACTGTCTATTAAGCCCCCCCCAGTGTGACACTTCGATCCCTTTGGCTAAAGGCCCGGTCACATAACCCCCCCAGATACAAGATCAGCACGCATTGTTTCTGGTGGGTGTTTCATACGGAAGACGAACAAAGAAGCGTGCGAGTTCTTGTGCAAGCAGGGTCACCCCAGTTGTATTTACATAAGAATGTCAGCACCTATTTTGTAACTTGCATCCATCTATAGAGCCCTTCCTACAGCCATGTTATCAGTGTGCGCAAGTATGAATAAAAGTCACTTTGTGCGTAAGAGTAAATCGTAAAGAACTGGGAAGTGAACTTTACTACCTCACTAAAGTGTTCCTTGTCCTTTTTTCTAATTTTTATATATCTGTAGATGTTTCTTTTTTCCCAAAACTTTGGTGAAATAAAACAGTCAATGATATTTTGTTCCCATATTTCTTATGTGTTCTTGTTACGACTGATACCTTGCAATTTAGAGGAACAATAAGAGTGAGTGTTCATCAAATAATATTTAAAAAAGAAACAATCAGTCCTATTTCAGTTTTTGTATGTAAAATAGAAAACTCTTAGATGTAAGATGACATGCAATATTTATTGATAAATACATCGATTTAAGAATTTTTCTTGAATATCTTCAAAAAAAAGGAAGATAAAAGATTTTGTCCAGAATGTTACTCATTGTTCCCAATCTGCAGACAACACATCAGCACATGGTAATGAACTGAGAACATTTGCACATGCCAATTTTTGTCTCCCCTACACACGCTGTTAGTGTCATCGAGTCATGTGGCTTGACTTGGCGTGCACGTACCCCACCCCGCACACACAGACACATGCACACTCACACACCAAACCGTAATTAGCAGGGTGCCCATGCCTCAGTGGTTTTTTGTTGAGCAGTTGAGTGGACAGTAAGAAAGAAAAAGGAGGAGGTTCATCATAATGCAGACAGACACGTCACAATGGTGGGTGGCTGGCATGTGGGCGCTGAGGATGGAGACGTTCCCTGCTAATTAGTCTCTAATACGAGGTGCTGTGTGTCTGTCTGTGTTTATGTTAATGCATCTTGGTTGGTTCTGTGAAAACTGACAGCTATGTGCAGCAATCATTCATTCTCACATCTCCAAAGTCTTGGAAAAATGTTCAGATTGATGCAAGTGGTTTATTTCAGCTGTGGATGACCGTTGAGCTATTTCCTGCACAAATGCACCAAAATAGCTTAATTATTATAAGTAAGCTATAACTTTTTGGTTAATCTAATGCAAGGCAATTAAGACACACATAACATTAAAATAATAAAAAATGCATTGGAAATAAGAAACACCCATTTTATTCAGTTAATGTTTCTGAAGTAAAGATTAAAACTACTGTAAAAATATACAAAATAAACATTAACAAATGTTTTTAACAACTTGTCACATTTACATGCAAAACCATTAACATATTTCACTGAGATTTTATGAAACAGTGTAATATAGTGTATGATGGTGACATGGAAGGAAAATGTTACTTCGATTTCAAAGCTTTCCTTAAATGAAAAAAATGTTTTCATCTGGAGCCAATATTTCGTAGAACCACCTTTTATTGCCATTCCAGCCGCAAGTCTTTTAAGGTACAGTATGTCTGCACTAAAACATTGAGGTCGCCCAATGAAATTAGCAATTTTCCACCTGTATTTCACTCCATACAGCTTGACCATTAACTCAGGACAACTTTCCTGTCGGTGCTGAAGAGAAGTTTCCCCATAGCATGACACTGCCACCACTATGGTAATGGTATGTTTTGAGTGATTTGTAGTTTTCTATAAGACCTTACAAAAAGTATTATTAAGGTTCATGGATATAAAGTAGTGACCTTTTTGTAAAACCTTTTACCTTTTCAAAGTATTCATTTACACCAGTGATTCCCAATCGGGGTACTCGCGCCCCTAGTGGTTTGTCAGTGCATTGCAAGGGGTACATGAAAATATTTTGAATAGATTTTTTTCAGGTAATAAAATAAAATAGGACTGGGATCTGTTCTGCTTGGTCATGGCCCACTTAAAAAAATAAAACAGGCTTTTTTAAACCAATTAGTAAATTATTCTTATATTTTTGAGTTCACCATCAACTTTGACGCACATCAAAACCAAGAAGAGGAACAGACTGGATGTAGAGAACAGCCATTTTCCCACATCTGAGCTCATCAAAAAAGCTCAGGTGTCATGAATGATAAAAACAAAGTAAAATGAATGGAGTAAGTCTAAATATATTTTTGTTCTGTATTTTGTTCCCAATTTCTCAAGTTTATAACTGATTACAGGGGATTTACTCAGAAGAGCTGCAGTTTTATATAGATAGATTTAAAGCGTGATTTTATTTTGTATTTATTTTTATTCCTTTCTAACTTCCAGGCAACATATTTATGTTGTTTTCTTTTAGTTGAGTTGGAAGAATAACATTCCAAATAATTAAATGCTCAAGTTAAAAAGAATAAATAAAATACTCTTTATTTTATAATTAGTTATTGTACGTTCCACATTTGGACAATCATCAATACTTTTGGCTGAGAGGGGGGCTCATGGTAAGTAAAAATCCCCAAAGGGTTACAAAAGTCAAAATGGTAAGGAACCATTGCTCTGCACAGCAGCAGACAGAGGCACACATAAAGTTTATAAATCCTCTCTTTAATTGTGTGTGTGCATAGTTAAGGCTCATCCTGTCTTGCAGACTGACTTTTTTGGTGCAATGGCTACAGTATAATGGATGAACCTTACTCACAGATCACTGCATGTGTGATCACACAAATCCATATGCATATGTGCATGTGCCTGCACCTCATAAGTCTCCATCCTCCGCCTCCTCTGCTTTGTTCCAGCTGAGTGAGACCAGGCCCGCGTCATTTCACATCAGGGTGCCTGCTGGGGTCAGAGGTTATGTGTAATGGCCCAGAGCATCTCTGAGCACTGTAAGCCTACCCATGCAGCAGACACACTCCAGTACCTCCTACTCCACCTCTCAGCTCTTTTATCAAAGCGTAGAGAGAGAAGAAGTGTGTATATGTGTAGGTTTGCATTTAGAGTTTCAATCATTAAATCCTAATGTGTAAAGAAAATGTTATCAGTCTCAAGCCTAACACTGTGCAGAATGAAGAGCGTTCAGGTAGTTGCAGGCTGTAACACTTAAGGGTAAAGTATGCTTTACGGCATTAACTGTCTTGAGAAAATTATATTTTGGTCTAACTGAATTAATAGAAAAGATTAAGTATTTATATTTAATTAATTTACTATTTAAATATTCTTGCACATTTCTATTCACATAATTTTTATACCATCTCCTTAAAGTAAATACACATTTTATACATGTGAATAGAACAGTAGTTGTTCACCCAGAAACACAAGGGAAAAGTTTACCTCATATTATTTGCTCATTTTATTCTTACCAGTTTTTAAGATGCAAATGCTCTCACTCATTTTTAATTAAGTTGATTTTATTTTATGTTAAATTGGAGAGTGCAAAATAAAGATAAAAATTTGCCATTTTAAGTAAGTTTTTTATCATCACTTTGGGGCACATTAGGTTTCCTTTATGAGAACACAAGGCAACAACAGAAAAAAATGTGCCTTTATGCTAGCACAGCAATGGCTGTAAAGCTCTGCAAAGCCTGTAAATCATCACGTTTCTTGCCTTGTTATAGTCAGTGGGATGTAGAAATCATCAAACCACTTCAGTCAAGGACAAAATTACAAAATCGACAAAGCTCCACGTTGGTGATGGGATCAAGTGAGCAACATGTTACCTTATTACTCCTCTTTTCACTATTACCACAATAACTCCCAGGGTATTTCAGTTTTCCCCTCCCTCTAACAGAAATAATTGCCCCACCGACTCCCTTCTGCATTTCGCTGCCCCCCATCTCAATGTTGCAGCCACCTTGCTAACTATCACTGTTGTAATGCAAATAAATATGATAGCATTCTATGTATGTGAGATTGGAGAAACACTGAAACAAACTAGTATCAGAACAAAAACATGTTCCCAGCACTTTTCTACATGCCACTGCAACATCATACCTTTTTGCACTGATATATTGGTAAGTGATATCTAAATCTTTTATTTAGCAAACCCAATTGAACAACCAGACTTTATACAAGACCTGGTTTCTTAGCTGAAAAAAAGGTCATAATCATACTTTTTCAATGAGGTAAGGGAAGAACTTTTTACACTGCCCATTGACAAACAGACATCTTAATGAGTTAATACTGCAAACCACAGAATGTGAAACAAACAACAAAACAGTGACAAAATGCATCTTATCTTCACCATTTCAGTTTTCAAAATTACACACAATAAAAAGCACTACATATGAAGCCTAAGCATATTATTGTCAACATTATGTCTGCTGAAACAGATTTACAGTAGACTACATTATCTACGTCAGCATACTATGTTCACCTACAATTGTCCCATTTAGCAGTTTGCACAAACCCAAGGTGAGTCCCTTCTACATTTGCCACAGGTATAGTTTCTTCATTGCACACAATGCGCAGTGCTATCTCGGGTTTCTGTTGCAGAGTTTGCGAACGTAATCTGGTGAATATGAGTATCTGTCGTCTATTTTGTTACACAGATGTGCATCAATGTAGCGAATGTGTGAATCTGATTGTCTATCTACTATATATATATGCAGAGATGACAGGTGAAGCTGCAGCAAGAGAAGAGCAACAAGTGGATTGCCAAGAATAAAAAAAGAGCATTTAAACTGATGCATTTAATGTGTCTGATAAGTTCATCCATCACATCCTAATCTTATTTTTTGGTTCAAAATAATATTTGGCAGATGTAGGCCCTGATCCTATATTGAGCTATCACCCTAATTTCTAAATTATATTTAAAACTGAACAGCAAAAACTGAACAAAACCAAATGTAAATCCAAATGTAACATATACTTTTAACAAATATTGAAACACATACAGTTAAACAACTTTACTGCAACAGGTGACAATAGCTGTTGTGAAGAGCTGTGTAATAATAACCCTGGAAACCATAGCAACAGTACAGACGTATGATCGCTTTTTCCTCTTGTCTGAGGAACACAGGTAACATGAGAAGTTGTTGGACATTTTAAAGCTTTTGATTTTGTCTTTCCACTCTCCAAATCTCCTCAAGTACAATCTGCAAATAAAAAGTGCATGGACTTTTTAAAGGTTAACATTATTAACTGTTATACCAACTAAAGCTCTTGCCAAGCAGGTGCTGATCTTAGTGGCAGGACATATTTCCAATGATAACAAAGACTGTGCTCTAAAGTTCTCTGTGCCATTTGCCTTTACAGTGTGTTTTCTTTTACTACCAAGTCTTCACGTAAATGTGTGCTTTTTACACTGTTGTGGATCGATCCGAATGCTGGGGAGGTTATAAAAGAGAGTTGATTAGAGAAAACATAACAAATTATCAATATCCGATTAATATTTTTCTCAACTTTGACACAAGATCATGCCGTGATATTGTTATAAATATAGCTCTCATGGACATAGATGCTAGTTACAAAATTGTTTGGAAAAGTAAAGTCTAATTATTTTTGCAAGCATTTTTAAAGAATTATCAGTAAGTTTACTTTAGTAAAACAAATCAGAACACCCCTTCAGATTTGTTTGCTTTGGCAGCTTCTCTTTATTCTGTATAGTAGTGCAGAAGTAATAATAATTTCTAGTAATAACAAGTAAAAGTGTGACTAATTAATCATTTAATGAACAAGCCCCTCTTGATTTTACTTAAGAAAGAATCTGCAACTTTTTGCACCTGTAGGTAGTATTTAGCTTGATATGTTGACTAAGTTTACTTCCTCTTTTCACTCTTTGTTTCATTCTCACCTTCGGCTGCTTTCTTCTGTCATCACCTGTGTGACAGTCCTGCTAATTGCGTCAGTAGTACGTAAATCCGTGAATGTATCTGACACTTGTAACTGCAAGCTAATAGGTGAGACGCACACAGGAACTGCTTTAAAACTTGAAAATAAAGGTGTAGTGATTCTTTAATGAGTAATGGAAAGCACCCTGCACATATCTGAGAAAAAAAGAGATCACTTACTTTTTTCTTAAGCTCTCTCTGGGAGTTTTTTTTCCTATCTGACACTATATTGTCTTGCGGCGGTTAAAAAAATATTTAGCTGCAGAAGAATCCAGGTTATGATACACTGGTTATGACAAGGCAAGGTTTGTAAACTGAACACCTGCTTTTTCCTATTTCATCTAGTTATGCAGTGTTATTTATTTATTCATTCTGCTAATTATTTCTTAATCTGATTTTTTTCCTGTCTCCTTAAGTTCAATGCAAAAATAACATAAATTATAATAATTAGTTATAATAAGTTTGATTTTAGCATTAGCACTTGTAAAGTTGTTACTTTTTCTCTGTGTTAAATGGCCAAGATTCAAACGCACCTAAATTACATAAGCGTAAAATGCAATGTTAGATTAGCAACTAATACCCAGAAACCCTGCAAAACAGAAAGGCTTTAATCACAGAAACTCTGCACATAAATATCTTGTAAATACATAAAAGATCCTAGCTGTAGCTAGCAACATACCTTCATACTTTCACAATCCTGAAATTGCTCTTTATATTACACTACTGTTGTGTCTACCACTAGGTGGTGTACGAGTAGAGAATAAAAAAAGAGGAGTAGAAGAAGTGATATAGAAGAAGAGAAGATCTGATGTTACTGTTTGCTGAACGAGTGCTTAAATAAAGCTGTTAAGAGTTCTTTGCCTACCTCGTCCTGGATACTACACATAACAACTACTATCCATATGAACTTATATGCCTTACTCTCCATTCCTGTGCAACACATATGACAAATAGAAGTAGCAAACCCCTGAGTACACAACTTCTCCTGTTAAAATTTTATTCAAATCTTCAGACAGGTTTGTTTGCATAAAATGTTGTAAATGCAGATAGAAGTAAACCATAATAATATTAATAGTGATTAATAATTAAAAAAAGTTATATACAGTGTTTTGTATAGATAATGATCAATTCTGCCATAATGAGCTTTGCTATGATGACAGGCGCCCTGAGCATTAACTGTAAGCTGTTTTCAGTGGTTGATCCAAACAGTGGGATTAAGGTAGGTAAGGTGTGAATGAAGAGATAACTTAAACTGAATTACAACTGATTATTTGAATATTTCTTAAAGTTACTCAAATCTGTGGGCACTAGTAGCAGTGATCTGCTTCTGTTGTGTTCATGAAATGAATAGTAGTACATGAAAACAATGTGCTTTTTTTTTTGTCAAAGTGGCTAAGGAAGAAAGAAAAATAAAATTTGGTCCATTCACTCAAGTCTTTTCTACAAGAGTGTGCAAAGTTGGTACTATACGGTTTTACATTGTTTTAGATGTCCCCCTGCTTTAAATACATCTGATTTAGATGGTAGCAGTTTAGTAAGAAAGATCTTGATAATAAAACTCTATTGCTAATACCACAAACTGCTATATGGTCTTTGCATTTCCTTATTTTAATATTTGTTTCCAATTTATAAAATCCTGGTGCAGTTTCGTGAAAATATAACTTTTATATTCTGTTTTTACTAAAAAGTTGATGTCTCAGAATTTAAATATGAGTAGAAGCACATAGAAAAATGCTTTGGGACCATGAATCTTTGGAGTGTACCAAATAGAAAGAGAGGGGTGACTGTCCAGCTTCCTAATTGCCATGGTGATATCATGTTCTTCTGTTTTCACATGAGAACTTGATAGCATTGAGGAATCCAATTCAGGCAATTTTTGGCTCAAGCACACTTGACATAACAGAGCGATAATTGCAGGCTTTGTGTCTGTGAACCCCCCCTTGAGATCCAAAAGGATCAGACCTTCTTGAATTTCAGACACTTTGATGATGCGTTAATGCCTGGAAAAGCATTACCGCCCTAGAGATCAAACATGGAATGATGTAAATGTAATGCAGTTCAAGTTAACTTTCTCTGCATATCATGCAATTTTTTTTTCTTTTTTTAGCTCTGTCCTCAACCTTTGCCACAGTGTTAAATGTGTAACAGTTTTTGTACTGCTTTTCACTTTCACCTTTGACCCATGGAGTCATTGTTATAAATGACATCATGAATACTTTGTCTGAAGAGACCCCATTAGTAGGATTGTATGGGTGCATATTTTAAAACGGCATGGTATTAATTTAACACAGAACAAATCTGAGTCACACCGGTACAGGGGAATTGAGTTGCAAAAACTTATCAAATGTTATACAAAATAAGGTTGTGAAAGAATTAGCTTTTTCATTTTTTCCTGCAATTTTTTTTTTATGATTTTATAGACTTCTTTTTATTCTAAGTGTACTTTTTGAAATCTGAGTAGTCATAGGGGTATTTGCATGTCGTTGTGGAACTTTGCCAGAATTAACAAGAGAGTCTTTTCAGTATCATCCTTGATCTCTTTGCTTCTTTTTCTTTTAGCCTTAACTTTTATTTTTACGTTCTAACCACTGCATCAGTTTTCCTGTCGTTATCGCAGACGTGCTCATTAACTTTCAACCTAGGGTTATATCATCACTATTACTGTTTATTTAGGGCTGGCTTTCATTGTTGTGTCCTTGGTCAAGACACTTCTCCTGCTTTGCCGACTGATGGTGGTCAGAGGGCATGGTTGCGCCAGTGTACGGCAGCCTCGCTTTTGTCAGTGTGTCCCAGGGAAGCTGTGGCTACAGTGTAGCTTGCCACAATCAATGTGTGGTTGTGTGCATTAATGGGTGAATGACTGAATGTGGTGTAAAGCACTTTGGTCAAGTTCCCTGACTTGAAAAAGGGCTATATAAACACAGGCCATTTACCATGATGAAAATAATCACAACACTGAGTTTGTTTAAAAGATAAGATATAATTTTGCAATACTTTTTTGGAATCGCAAAAATAAAAATCCCATTCTGTTTGAATCAGTCTCTTACGACTGATAAACTATGTTTAAAATACCTGTTTGCATAGAATTATCACAGAAGATTTATATAAAAAATGTTTCCAAAGAGAATATTAGGTTTTATACCAGTCAAACTTGTTGTCAAACTGTTTTCAGTGTTATTTGATAAGATTTTATTTTTATCTCCATTTAATTAAAAGAAAACTGTCCAATTTGTACAAATGACTGCTGGAGATATCCCCCATTTTCATGGATGGAAGGAAGTTTATTTACACTCCCGAGTTGACTATGGTACATTTTGAAACTCTTTGAAATGTATAAGAAAAAACATGACAGACAAAAGATATTCAATCTGTTTCACCAAACAAACATTTCAATCATTGTTGCCAAAGTCGTTTAATTAGTCATTATTGATAATTTTATGTGGTACAGTAAGAATGAACATTTTTAACATTTTGTTTTTATTTATTCTTGAACTCTAAGAAAGTGGTCACCATGTTTGAGTCTATATAATCCAATCTCGTTGTTGCGAGTTACGACAGAGCATCCTTAAGCTCTTCCTGACTGCAGCAATTAGGAGGGGAGAATATAACGGCTCTATCTTTCACAAGGAGAAGAAATTGTATTTCTTAAGAAGCTGGTTGCCTTGAAGCAAAGCTGAAATACCTTCTACATCGTAAAACATCTCTTAAAACCGTGAGAATAACAGCATGATTTTAAAGCTATGTTTAAAACTTAACAGTCCTCCTAATATTTTTTGACACCTGGCATTAATGATAGGCTTTCAACGGGTAACTCTTACTTAAGGACATTCTTTGCATCTGATTGGTAGCATTCTGTGCTTGTTCTTTTTGTAGAAATCTACTATTTTAAATAAAAATTTGGAAAAAAGAGGTAAAGATAAAATGGTCAACATCTCCCATCCTCGCTGCTTTGAAAAAACACTCATTGTAAAAATATCTTAATTCTGTTTGAACCATGAGCATTACAAATTCCAATGAGGAAAATCTGCAACAGCTCAGTTATAGAGCTGTCCTCATGAGAAACGCTGTAATCAGATTAATGCCTGGATTCGGCTTTGTTCCTCCATCACAATGACATGTTAATGAGCTTTGCTTGGACCATCAATCTTGTTAGACTGTTTTTCACGCATAATTTATAATGAAGATGCACTGTAGACCATGCATTGCGTCATTAGTTTGTTCTTTGCCTCATAGACGCAATACATTCCAAAGACTATAAAAAACAGCAATAGTTGTATTAATAATAAAATAGATCACCTCTGCAGAGGTCATTAATGGCTTTGGTTGACCTGGCTGCAAATAAATATTGAAATTCAGGCAGTTTTACTCATGGACACATGCAACGTGGGCCACATTAATTGGTTCCTCTCGTCCAGATGTGTAAAAAGGCAGACATTTATATAGCTTTTTTATTCAAATCGGAGGTGTTTGAGAGGCAAGTCCAAATTAAATTTTAAATCTCTAGATCAAATAAACATGTTCTTGTCAAATCCTCAACACCATGGTCACCTCTAGCTCAGATTTGAAAGCTGCACTGTTTAATTTAGGCCTATTGAACCATTTGATAGTGACCAATTGATCTTTTCTTAATGGAATAGTACACCCAAAACATGATTAGCCTTCATTTTCTACTCACCCCCATGCTGAACAACACTCTGGAGT
>NW_015151410.1:301049-311836 GCF_000732505.1 Cyprinodon variegatus
CCATAGACCTCCATTATTTGAATGTCAGCAGACAGCAAGAAGCCTCCCAGATCTCCAGATGCATTTGAGATATCCAAAAAGTACTCCAGAGTTTTGTTCAGCATGGGGGTGAGTAGAAAATGAAGGCTAATCATGTTTTGGGTGTACTATTCCTTTAAGGTTTTTGTGTCCTGTTATTAACATTTTACCTAGGTGGGTAAATGTAGATTTAGTTAAGAAAATTAAAATACATAAGTAAGTAATATTTACTTATTTTAGAAATATAAAAATATATATTTTTTTGCTGAACAATTTCTCTCCCACATTGAAACGTTACGCTCATTTCTAAATAATAAAGATGTTACATAACAATATCAGGAAAAAGACAAAGAATAGTTAATAAACAGATTATTCTTAAACTTTTGAATGAATAAAAATAGGATATTTTCAGATAAATAACATTGAAATTTCAATCGAATTTTGATGTTACTGTACATTGAATTTGGATATTTCCAGCCCAAACTATCTTTGTTCTGACAGAGGTTAACTGCAAGGTAATTTATGTTTATTTCGTTCTGAAGTTCTCTAGTGTTACTATATTGTCCTGATGTCTGATCCTGATCTGCTTCTGTTTTTTTGATCATTGAACCTGCCTACACCTGTCTAATCTGTCTGCCTGCCTGTCTTCGGACTCCTGTCAGATTCTTCTGTGGACTGTACCTTCGATCTGCTTCTTGACTTGGCCCTGCGCATTGTCCTGTCTTCCTTCATCAGCCTGGATCTAATCTCCTGTCAGCTCTGCAGTCTACTAGGCTTCCGCATCTGGAACTCTCTGGCAGCGTCCGCTGCATCTTGTCAGCCGACCAGCTGGAATCATCCTCGTTCTCTGGGCACAGACTGAACTGTAAAACCAGGTTAGTGACTCGCACATTCATAATCATCCTCCATCAGATAATCTCCGTCACTAATCTGTCTTCATTTTTTATAGACTGTCCTACCTCAGACACTCAAGCAACTGCAGCCGCTGCCAATGGAGAATCGATCCGTCATTGTTTGAATTAACGCTTTTTAAACAATCTACTGTCTATCTTACCTGAATTCTTACAAGTATAATTTTTTTTTTTTACTTTCCGAAATTCAATTTCTGCTGCAAAATTATTATTTAGTAAATTGGTTATTATGGTTTAGTCTAGGAGTGTGATTTTGATCAGGAAGAATCCTATTTTAGTGATCTACAAATGGAACAAAAGAGAGGAGAGTCCTTTTAATAAAATAAAAAATAAAGGTCTGCCACAGTTACTTCATATAAACGGCATTAACTCGAATAGCAATGCTCTCCTTCTCCATTTCCCTCTCCTTAGCAGCTGTGGCGCTGTTTGTTTTTCTCTTAAATACATTTTTTTTTTTTTATTCAAATCTCTAGTTTTGTAGGGGGAAAGAGTCATTTCCTGTTGCCTGTTGTCATGGTTTTTCTTGTCTAATTTGGGCTCCACTGATAATGCATTTTCATATTACTCACTCACACCCTTAATTCTCAGTGGATCTACTCAGAGTTGATCATACTAATTCATAGCAGCTGTCGTAAACCGGAAACTCAGAGTTCCCAAATGAAGACTACATGAATTTAGATTTGCATATTTTAATATGAGTTTGTTAAACCTGCATCATGAAACAGACCCATGATCTACAGCAAAAAGTTTGCATCTAAACCCAACAATTCATAATTACTGATTCTTGACCATTTAATCATTGTATGTTAAGATTATTGTATATAACAATAGCAAGTTAACTTTAGTTCATGCACCAGTTCGCCAACTCCTGTCCCTCATTAATTTGGCTAAGCAAGGCAGGTTTATATAGCACCTTTCATTAGTAAGACGATTCAAAGTTCTGTACATAAACAAATATAATCGGAAAGTTCAAAGAGAAAAGTGCTGTGCAATGGCATAGAGGCAATTTAAATAAAGAATATAATTAATTCAAAATAACAAATGTAAATGATTAAGATCATAATATAATTATTATTATAAATTTTTAGATAGCATGGTCAAAAGCCATTCTAAAAGGTCTCTGTTGTCTTATTTAGTTTTATTGAAGGACCCTTCATGCTTACAGTAGATAACGGCCACAAAACTGACACACTTTTTTTTTTCACAGATCGAATGAATCGTCTATAAAATGTTATAAAAGAATTATCCACACCCCGAGAAAATAGATTCCTTATTTTTTTTTTGCTGACTATGTATGATTTAAAAACTTGTAGGAGTATTAGGAATTACAGTACTCCACTCATACATTGTTTATTTAAAGTATTTCAGAATAAAATATATATATTTTTTAACCACTGATCAATTTATCTGAATTATGGCTCAAATATTTTTTATTATTTAGTGACTTGAGACTCTACTGCTGCCATAAAAAATAAATTTGATTTAAAGTTTATGTGGCCAAAACTGCAATGTCTTGAAATTTAGAAGATTTTTTTCCAGAAATAAAATTATATTACCAAATATGTTAAAATTCTTGTTACTGCAAGACGAGTTCAGAATTCCTAGTTATGTCTTGAAGGGTTTTCTGATGCCCTAAAAGACAAGACACTCCATCTCACACTTCACAAGATGCTTAATCATCAATCTGCTGCCTTGCTGCTGACATGCTGGTCCGGTTAAAACAGAGACGCCATTGAGTAAAACATAAGAAACATGTTCTAGAGAGTCCTGTATCAAAGCGACCTTTAGACTCCGGTTAGACCAGCAAACAAGTTATAAGTTATCATTTATCATTTTTTTTATTGGCAAGATATCAGGCAGCAGAGAAAACCTGTGAAACTCAGTTAAATGTTATATTTTGGGAGTTTTTATGAAAACGGACGGTCTAAGCGCATACAGTAACTATGTATTAGAAGTCAAAATTGTATTTACCAAACAAAAGCATTGTTATATTAGGAAAGGAAGGTGTTGTTAGCGTTGTCATCCACTCAGATATATTTTTGGCCTAACAAGTCAAACAATGGCATAAACCAATTGGTTTTGTTGATTTTTCCTCTCTTCTGAGAAACTATTTTTACCTTAAAATACCTAAACACATATGAATCATGTCATTACTCATGAATATGTGGACTGCGCGGTTTGCAAGGATGGTTTTTTATTGCTGTTTTACTATTATGAAAGTAAATCAAGGATAATTTTCCTTCTTTTCTTCTTTCTCCGGTTTGAATTCAGTGGAGCACTTGTGAAAATAAGATCTTTATCCACATCTCAATGTAAATTATATGTCTATCTTATTAATAATTCCAGCAGGCGGATCATGTCTTGTCTGGTGTTATCTGCACACGAGGGAGTGCAGGCTGCTAACTCTGATTTATGACCCTGGGGTCTAAAGCTGTATATTTACAGTCTCATGACCTGAAAATGACACCCACTGAGCAGAACCAGTGGGAGAGAGAAGGCCATGGAGGGTCATGGACAGAAACACACAGTAACAAGCAAACACACTCACCTTACATCTATTTTTTGTTCCTAATACTACTTAAGGGAAAATAAATACATATATTTTTGTGTGATCTCATCTCTTATCAGAAAAGGAGGGTAAATTCCCATGACCAAGCCAGAGAAAATGAAACTGGGTCTGATTGTGTAACAACTGCCTGAAAGGTTTTTAGAAACCGAATACTGCTCAGATTTTACGAGACCGACTGATTCTAAAAAAGTAGATTTTCAGCTCACAGTACCTTGACACTAATATCAAATGGTTAGAGCAAAACATAAACTCATCAAGGGGCCGAAAAGAAAAAAGGATAGCAGATCCAAGAGTGAGGAATCCAACAGCTCAAGGTGACAGCAGCGTGGACTGACACCTCAGCTCCAAACTGTCAGAGACTCAGTGTTAGAGAAGCAAATGGTGCTTGGCAACAAATACAGCCCACATGGCTTGAATTAAACCTCCAGTGATATCCTGTACCTTTGCAACGGGGTGCTAAAAAGGCCAAGGAGTTGGAGAAAGCAAGTATGAGGGAGGAGGGGTATTTGCATATCATTGTGAAACTACCAGGATAAACCACGTACTCTATCAGTATCATCTGGGGTTCCTTCCCTTCGTTTCTCACCTCTACCTTTATGCTTCTGACCTCTGCAACATTCCGTTTTCCTGTCGTTATCGCAGTCATTCTCATTACCTTTCAAACAACAGTCAAAATCAACACTAATGTTGTACAATAGGGATGGACATAAACACCCAGCTTAGATTATGAAACAAACCACAACACTGGGTTTGTTAAAAATATGTGCAGAGGATTTTGCGATATTACTGGGGAAAGTAAAAATCCCTCTTAAGTTTGTACTGAAGTATCCAGAAATACAGTAAAAGTTTTATAGAACAAATCATAAACCATGTTTAAAATGCACATTAGTGTAGAATCATACAAAATATTGATGAAAAACATCTCCGAATAGATCAATAGGTTTTATTATAATCAAACAGTGTTTTAAATAATCCATTTTCTGTTCTTTTTATAAGGTTTTATTTCTAACTACAGTTAATAAATGAAAACCAACTTTTTCCCTGCCTCTCCCCAATGGCTGCTGGAGAGATGCGCCATCTTCATGAATGGATGGATAGATCTTTAGCCTGAGTTTAACCTCTATAAAACAGCAAATAAACCCTTTAGTTTATTTAGTGCTTAGAAAGCAAAATAAAACCATAAATAGTAGCTAATATTTGCCTATAGTGCTTTAAAACCATTTATTTGACATCATTATTTTTGTACCAGTTACCTGAAACTGCTCTGAATTCTCTGGTCTCTGAATGGGAATTGTTTTAACTACAGAAAGTTGAAATTCAGCGTTTTAAAAATCTGAGTAACGTGATCATACTACTATCATATACTTTCACATTCACAATTACTGCTACTCACATTAACAGTTGTAAAATCCCCTTTTTCTTTGACCGTTTTTAGCTGTTCTGTCTTGTTAACGTCCAGAATTTCCCCATTATGGGACAATAAAGGGATTTTCTGTTTTTCTATTGTACAATTTAGTCAGTCTTACATGTTCTGATTGTTATTATTATTATTGGATTTCATAAGAAGTTTTAAGGCTGTTTACTTTGCAAAATACCACACAGAACAGTGTTTTTGCCATTGTTATGGTTTTAACAGTGGCTGTTGTGGTCGATTATATACCCAAAGTGGAACATTATCACCTCTGAGATTACATCACTGCAACCTCCAAGTTCTGAGGATCAAGTTAACTTTAAATATCCAACTTTGACAACAACAGAACAACTTATGCACGACTTCCTGTCTAATAACCTAACGCAGGGTCGCAGAGCTTGGTCCAGATTAGGTTTTTGGCAAAATAAAACAGGGAAGAGGAAACAAAAGACGAGAGACTTCAGATAAAATCACAAAATAATAAATCACAGTCCATAGGAGTTACAGTTTGGCTTCCAGTTTTATAAAAAATCTCTCCTTTTTTCTTCTTTCCAGACCAAGTTGCCAGACTGTAACCAAACCTGTATAGGAAAGATTTAGTTTTAAAGATGAAATGTAAATATTGCTGAAATGCAAGATCTGTCTAATAAGTTTGAATGATTTTATTATATTATGTTACGTTGTCCTGAGACCTTTTAACATGATTATTAATAATCTTTAATGGCATTTTCCGAATGTTAAAATCAGCTGCCATGGCTCACGTCTAGTATACAGCCCCCTGAAGGATTCATTAGCCTTCAACTTTCTTATCTTCTCCAAACAAAACTCTAAGGCCTTCAGTTCACTCAATGAAATTTGCTAAAATATGTTGACTAACTATGTTGAATGGTTAAATAATAAACATAGTGGGCTGGTCAGCAGATGGCTCGATATCAATCAGGTGTAACTGATTTACCATTCAATAAATGCAAATACTTCTAATAAACAATCAGACTGGGATCTTTTTCAATAGAAAATTATCGTAGTATCATATATTTTACATTTTGGATAGAAAATGTGACTTTTAGTAGGAAAAGTTTTAGGTGCAAAAGCTTTTTTTGACCCAAAAGATACCATACTCTTCAGAAAGCAAGATATGCATAAGCTAATTCTAGCATAGTTTACCTTTTCTTAATCTCATATTTTACTTTACTTTAAGCTTTATTACCGGGTATGACAGCAGTTTGGTGTTCATTTCAGAATATGGAAGCTTTTTCTTTCAATTTAAGAGTAAGGCTCTTGAACAACTTCTTGATTAAACGAGTTTTAGGATAGTAAATTAGTTTTACTTTACTTTATTTGCAGATATTCTTAGTTTCAGTATTTTTTATTATTTAAAAACTATTGCCTCCAGTGTGGAAAAATATAATCCTTGTTATTGACTCCATGAGTCCAACTCTAAGCAGCTCAATGCCAAACTCAAGGCTTTAAAGTTCAGATCACTGTTGGATGGCGTCATAAAAAAAAATCATGTCTTGATGAATTAACCTGCTCCAGCTCTGGAAGTAATGCACAGAGTTAAAGTTATGTGTTTTTATTACTGGAGACCTTGTGTTTATTTCTGCAAAATGCTAAACTACTCCTTTAACCCTTCCCTTGATCCCACCTCTCTGCTTCCCTGTGTCAGAGGAGATCTGATTGGTGGAGCCGACAGGAATAAACTCTGTGAATCTGGGCTGGGAGAAGGGGTCACTGTGTTTTATGAGCCATTAAAGTTTTATTCATCCCTGCGCAGATGCAGCCTTCAGCCACAGGGTCACCATGCTTTAAATAAACTCCCATCACACCCCACCTCCTCCCCCCCAATATCAGCCATCCCACTCCCTCTCCCCCAAACTCTTCCCCCCACAGACTTAATGGACTGTTTATTGTTTGATGTTCGAGTCGGACTTCATCATTTTTTCCCCTCCCTGGCTCCCTCTCTGTTTTTTAGCTGACTCTTATGCTTAGTGGTGCAGAGGTCTGAGTGATGTGGTCCGTCTGCATATTTGACCAGCACGCTTTGCCTCATTTTGAATGTGATTCCAGGCAGATTTGGGAGCTCCAAACATGCACATCGTCTATAAATCCTGTTAGTGCATCGTGTTTATGTCCTCAGTGACTCTTCCCACTCTTGTCGCTGCTCAGCGTCTGCACGTACATGCAGTGCACACTTTTACAGGATCTGAGCAGAGCCTTGGTCCTCATCCAAAAGCTAGTAAAAACACATTCCTGAGCCACAGTGTCTTTCTGCTGGACACTCCATTACTGCCTCCGCAGTTTATGTGGACTCATTTCTATCACCTCTCCATATATGTGTATATTTTACACATGTAATTTGCAAACAAATATGGAAGGCAGTTAAATGTTGAACCAGCTGCACGGTGAGGTCAGATAGTGGCAGAATAACATATGTTACCTGTGGCCATAATAAATAAAGCAGAGGCTGTAGCAGGAGGTAAAAAAAGAAACAAATGAAAACCTGTTGCCACGGACTTATATGAGAAAAAAACAAATAAACCTTTCTCCTTAGAGACCGAATTGTGGACAGGATGATTATTCACCTATGTCAGCTGGCATTAAATAGATGTTTTTACTTTGTTTACAGAGATTTATGATACCTTCAAATATATTTATTTGAGGGTAAACATGAAGGCCCCACTCTGGATGGAACTAAGCTAAAGAAAATCTCTATAAAATGCAATTTAACTACTGCAAGCTCACATAAAAGAACAACTAATTATCATTTATTGTGAGAAACCTGACATTAAATACACAAGTTACTTTACTCAATGTAGTTTTTAAACAAGACTGACTAGTTTACATTTTCATAAGATCAAATAGCAAATAAGAACTGGACTTTTGAACATGAAAAAATGCTCTGTGACAAAACCTCATTTTGATAAAAGGGACGTCTAGACACATACGTAGCAGATTAAAGGAAAACTCACCCTTTCCTTGTATATATTGGGTTTATAAAATAGAAAGTAAATTATTTTTGGTTATAATTTACTTTCACTGCTGTGCAATGTCACCTGGAAAATACCACAGGGGCCTAAAAAGGTAACAGATTGTGGACAAAATATGTTGCTAAAAGACTTTATCAATTAATAATTTTGTTGAGTTATTTATTTTAGAAGCTGATCAAAAGTGTATTTGAGATAACTGACTTGTAAAATATGAATCAATTTATTTTTGGGAGGTTTATATTGCAATACCCTTACGGACATTAATAAAAAAAAAGGCATTTCAACCAGATAAATCTCATTCACAGTTGTATTCTAATATTATTGTATCAGAATACTATAACTTCACTATGACTTTTAGAATTAGCATTTTTAAGTAAAGAAATTAAACTTAACTAAAAATAATTTGGATTTATTTTTCATGAAAGGTAAAAAGATGCCATCTTTTGGACGTATCTATGTATTGTAGTAGGGCTGACCTGCTTAAATTTGATTGAAATGCATCAAAGCAAACCAAAATGTATGTGTAATAGTAGTTTTGCCTGCAGCGTCATGTCTTTGAATGATGCAGTTCTTCTATTTACATCATAATCTTTAAATCAACAATCGGTGTCATAACTTACTGTATTAATGTTGTAAACCACATTGTAGTCTTGATAAGAATCTGATAAGGATCCTCTGTGCAATAATCTGAGTGGGCCGTGTGGAGTGTAACCTTCGGCTAAAAGTCCTCAGACCCATTTTCTATCATTGATCTGTCTTCATGATACACCTTAAAGATCTAACAATTTACCAGCCTGGAGTTTGATAAGCAGCCTCTGGCTGAGGGGGGATGTAGCCAGAGGAGATATTTGTGAGTTGGAGAGGGATGGGGAGGGGGTGGGGGGCTTGCAGAGTTCTCTTACAAGTTGTGTTACAGCTGACCTTATCCTCAACTTTGACCCCTGACCCTAGCAGAGATCTGTCATGAGAGGGAGCTGCTTAACACAAAATGGAGCCTGGTTCAAGAGTCAGAAAGAGAGAGGGAACCACAGAGTGAGGCTGAGAGAGCTTTACCGCTCACAGAGGACTCATTTATCCTCTCTCTCACTTGACTTGGATTTTTTTCACCCTCTTTTTGCTTTCTCTTTTGTTTTCACTGCAGGGACACTGTTGCCCTTTCTTCCTGCTCATCTCTTCTGTTTCCTCCCTCCGCTTGCATCCTTCTCCTCTGATTTTGGACACCACCGACCACCACGGACAGGCGCTGATTCAGAGCAGCAGCAACCAGCAGGGTACTAGGAGGGATTCTGCAAGACGAGGCTTTAATGAGAGTGAGGCCTCATCAGCTGGGGGGAGTAAAATATATGCTAATGATATGCACACACCAAAAAGGGATCTCTGGTGTAGGCAAGGCAGGCGCTGGCCGATCCCCTGCTGAGCTCTGAGGAAGATGAGCGGCTCAGGTCAGAAGAATGGCAACAAAAAAAACGCCTCCTCCTCTTTTTCTTCTGCTTTCTTCCCCTTCACCCTGCATCCATGAGGGGCACAGACAAAGGCAAACTGGTTAACATGTAATCTGAGAGAAGAATATGCCTGTTAATGTTTCTATTGTGGAATATCTGTTGCTTTCACTTGTTTTTTTTTTTTGTTTTTTTTATTTTAGCTAGGAAAAAATAGCTGATTACTGATTACAATTTTAAAAAAGTACTTAGTTTTCAACATTTATCAGTTTCAAATAAAGAAATGTAATTAATATTTACTCCAAATGAACTATTTTGACTTATTTTTAGCTTTATCAGATGACCAATTTATTATGGTCTTATTATACTTATTTTCAATATCTGCATGTGATAAACTATTTTAAGCCTATTTTATTAGGTGTTAAATGTATAGTTTGGAATATAGTTAAGAAATCTATTAAAAATATTTTTCATTTTCATTTTTTTTTTCATGTTATTTAAAAATATTAAATACAGACTGCTATTAAGAAAACTGACAATTTAACTGTTATCTTATATATAAAAAAATATTATAAGGTATGATTAATGCTTTTATTTTCATTTTTGTTTGTATTTTTACAGTGAAAGATATTTAAAAAAAAAATATGCGCTTGCAACTTGGAAAATCTTCAAAACAAAATCCATTCTGATCATTTTTACCGCTATTCATAGACTAAAGAAGTTGGTCATTTTTTTTTTTTTTTTTTTTTTTTTGTAAATAAATAAATACATTCTTTTTTCCTCCTATTTTCTATTCTCCCCTATGAGCGCCGTTTAATTGTTCCACATTAACTGCGCTGTCTTATCTGTCGGCCGCTGTTAAAATAAAATAATTTTAAAAAAAGATGAGAAGAAGGCATAAGCAGAGAGGAGACAGGAATCGAAAAGTGATGGACGATGGATTATCGACGCGAGGATGCAAACTCTGATTGGTTAAATTCCTCACGATCAGCCCGCAGAATAATATTAATTCTTTTTTAGTATTTTTATTCATCCTGTCGCGTTAGATTAAATAAATAAGAACGAGAAGAAAAAAAGAAACGGAAAAAAAAACAGAATCCTGTAGGTGTCGGGAAGAAAATGAGAGTGGCACCTGATGATGTCGACTCTGACATGTGTTAATTGCTGCTCAGCTCCCCTCATCAGGGAGCCTCAAATTATTTTAGCGCTCCGGGCCACAGCGCCTTGTTTGCTTTGCTGAGGAGCGGCAGTGAGCTGGCCCTGGCTCCGGATGGAGAGACACAAACCGCACAGGCAAAAATCACAGAAATAAACTCCTTTCATTATTAACAAAACACGGCGCAGACTATTTATTTAGAGTCAGCTGGGGAAACAGAAAAGCTTCAGACTTACCTTCAGAATTATCCCCAAAATTAAATCATAATAAATGTAAAGGCTGTATTTTCTTTAATA
>NW_015151411.1:0-9528 GCF_000732505.1 Cyprinodon variegatus
CCTACAGAGGTTGCACAGGCAGTCCAACTCCTCCAGGATGGCACATCAATACGTGCCATTGGCAGAAGGTTTGCTGTGTCTTCCAGCACAATCTCAAGAACATGGAGGAGATTCCAGGAGTTACTCCAGGAGAGCTGGAGAGGGCTGCAGATTGTCTACAACCCAACAGCAGGACCGGTATCTGCTCCTTTGTGCAAGGAGGAACTGGAGGAGCACTGCCAGAGCCCTACAAAATGACCTCCAGCAGGCCACTGGTGTGAATGTCTGTGACCAAACAATTAGAAAAGGACTTCACGAGGGTGGCCTGAGGGCCCAACGTCCACTAGTGGGCCCTGTGCTCACTGCCCGGCACAGTGGAGCTCGATTGTATTTGCCACAGAACACTGGAATTGGCAATCGCATAATTTTTTCACTGTAACTTTTGGGGTGTCTTTGAATTCAGCCCTCTGTAGGTTGATAATTTTCATTTCCACCAAATGATGTGGCCTCCTTTTGTTCCTAAAACCTCACCCAGTCAATATCAGTATAAATAAAAAGCATCATTTTTTGTTTCCATTTGAGATCTGATGTGTTTTCAAATTGTTCCTTTAAATTTAAATTTTTTGAGCAGTGTATATTTGTAGATAAATCATGAGCAAAGTGACAACAGACATGTTCCAAGAGCAATACCATATGACGTTTGTTGGTAAGATGACCAAACTTCCTTTATATCAACTGAGAAAAGAAAATAGAAGTGGTCTCTTAAAATGATCAAGGATTTTCACCTGCCGATTGCCAACAGGTCAAAGTGCCAACCCCTGACGAAGGCCATAACTGTTTTGACAGACGAATAACAAAAGTTAGGACTACAAAGGAGGCCATAGTTGTGTCTGTGCCCCGACTGTCAGAAGATTCTGATTTGTCCTATGGGTATTAGTATTATGAGCCGCAAAGGCACTACTATATTAAGGTTTGGATGAAGCTAGGATTGGACCATGCTTTCAGGCCTGCCACACTGATACAAGAGAAAAGTGTTGATAACACAGACAGAATTGAAAATAATTTTGAGTACTACAAAGATAAATTCAGCATATTGAGACTAAGGTATACCGGTGCATAGGCAACAGCAATTGGTAAAAAAGAAAAAATGCTTTTGACACTGAAAATGACGAGGTATGAATATGTGTATATTTCAGCTTGTATAAATTTTGCTGTATGCTGGTTAGAGCGAATTCACAACAAATTCAAACATTTGCGTCTAGTTCTTTATTTTCATAATAAAAATTCCATGGTTTTATATGTTGCATAATTTCACACATTTAACGCTTATGTAACACTGGATCAAATTAATCATTAAAAACTTGAAATTTGTGTCTATTATGCAGGAATGCAAATTTCTGATTGTAATTATAATATTCTAATGAATAAGAATAGAAGTACTTAATCTGACAAATAATTATGAACCAGTGGTACAATGAGGCCAAAATATATAACTGTATTTCTAGCTTCTTTTTTAGGGCTGAAACTTGGAACAATCTGAGTCCATTGAGCATCAGTAAATAAAAAAAGCCTCTCCATGTTCTTCATATAAACCTATAAAAAGTAGAAAAAGGGAGATGGAGGATTCTGGGCTTTATTTTGGATGGACTGTTTCATAACGTCCCTTGCCTCATTTCTGTTTCTGTTTGTTGAGAAGAATTCACATTGCTATTGTCGCATAACATGACATATGTCAGCAATCCAACTGACTATGTGGGAAAAAAAACTTGGAGAAAAATACACTGTTAATGTAGGTAGCTGTACAGCAATTCCTAAGAGGCATGTAGCCCTCAGTGTGCTCACAGAACAGTTTTGGTCTGTAGAGCATCTGTCGAAATATTTCAGCAGAGTGAGTACTGGATAAACCAATTGCTAGATTGCCATGACTTTTTTCCATCTCCAGGGGATGAATCCAATTGACCTTTAATATTACCTGGATTTTCTGCTTCTTTCTCAAGCAAAAGTTTGCACTTTTTGTGACAAGCACATGAAGCATTAGAAAAAAGTTTTATTTCTTATACACAGAACTCAATTTTTGGTGAGTCAATGCCTTTTGCTCTGTTGAAACCAACATTAGTAGGGAATTGAATACGATGATTATGGTATATTATGGCTGTTTCCTTTCACTTAAAAAAAATTTGGGGAGAACAATAAAAAACCTATTTGATGAAATATTTATCTCTTGTCTGCATTTATCCATTAGCCACATATGGTGCTGGTTTAAAATTTTTTTTGAATGGTTTGGAGATCATAGACTGAATTGGAAATGTAGGCACATAGACAGGTGGTAGGTAGAACAGGCTTGTGGGAGGATGGAAAGGTGGATGATAACTGAGCAAGCTGTTGGCAGGCTTAAAAATCTGGTTAAAGTCTTATCAGGCTGGTAAAAAGGGTGAACAGGCTGGTTGCAGGCACATGCAGTCCTAGTCATGACCAGATGAGAAGCCGGTGAGGACAGGGCAAGCCCAGGAATGCAGGATGCAGAGAACTGTGAACCAAAGCCTCAAGTCTCAAGCCTGGAGCTGTTCTTGGAACCAGGAGATAGTGATATGCATTTGACCCCAAGATGAAATGTTTGAAACTGTTTATGATTTTATTATTGAGATAACGTTCCTGCTCCTTCCCCCATCCTTTAGAACAAGCAACAGTAACTAAGGAGTTCCCAATAAGAAATAAAAAGAAAGGGCTCTGCAGAGTGTGCTTCAGAGCGGTAGGAGTTTGTAACTGGACACATCTCTGGCCATTCTCCTCGTGAATAAAAATAATCAAACGTCTGTTTTCCCTTCTTCCCCAAGTTATTTGATGGGTGTTTAAACCTAACCCTGCTGGGCTACAGTAGTAGCCCAGCAGGGGGCTACTACACAGGGCAGTATTAGCCCCCGCCTACACTACTTTGGAATTAGCCCCAATAGGGCTAATTCTGTTGGGCTGTTATAGCATAAAATGGCTCTAAGCCCCAGCTGTGTTTGGTAGAGTTGTTGGCTGACTGTATCCAGTTTTATTTTCATGAGTTCACATCTAGAAACTGGATTCCTGTCTGTTTAGAAAAAGTAGAGGATGACCCAACCTTCTCCTTGGTCTTTAATCATACACTGGTTTTTACTGGAAAGATGTCAGAGGAAGCTTCATTGTTAGCATTTTAACTCTATTAGGGAGAAATAAATGTCAGTATTAAATATAATGCCAGATAATGTCAGTAAATACCCAGTCCTGAACACCAATCTGGAAAAAAACAAAATGAAATTCCTTTTTGTCTGTGAAAAAAAGGGTGCTTTTTCTTTACAGCTAAAAGATGATGTGCGTAGTAGAGTAAAAATTTCACCCGTAATGACAAATGAACCCATGGAATCTACTAGAGTTTGGTGAGTCACTGTAAGACTATTCAACAGTGGACTTTTTTCCTCAAGGCAGTAGCTGTAGATCTAAAACAAAGATATGTCAGGCAGCCGCTGCTATTTGATTTGCCTCTTTCATCCTTTCTGGGTTTATGCTCATCATCCTTTCCACATGACAGTAATGACAGCCTCCCGTTCTCTTACTGCAAATTTACCTCAGAGACAATCCATTTTATTACTTTCATTTAGAAATAAAATACAGAGCAGCAGCAAAGTTGGGAATGAGATGGAGGAAAGGAAAAAAAGAAGCTAAGCTTGGCCTAGGGCTATGGAAAGTTGTAATAGATGTTATGTGAGCAGCAGGAAAATAAGAACATGTAGGCGTTTATATGGAATTAAGATGTTGGCTTTCATTAACATAAGCCCTTTCAGCATCAGTTTTCTGAAGGCGACATTGTTGAAATTTAAATTGTGCTTTCAAACAATGAAAATATATATAGATTTTAGGAAAAGAATGTTTAACAAACGTGCTTAATTGAGGGGATGGGTTAAATGCAGAGAGTGAATTTACCCATTGTGGGACAATAGAGGGATATACATTTAAATTATTAAAGCTATGATAGACCAATTTAGGCAATAAAGTCAATTACAAACTTTACTTCATTTGCAGCATTTTTTTTTACAATTTAAAAACCTAAAAAATATAAGGTGTTTGTATTCAGTCCCCTTTACTTTGAAACCTCCTAAGAAAATCCAGTAAAACTAACTGCCATCAGACATCATCCTATTAAAGGTACAATGGATGATTTTCGCAAATTTTTTAAAGGACCCGAGTTCTCCACTTCAAAAAAACAATGCACATGCATGGCCCTGTACCCACGTGGGAGAGGGAACACCTATTAAACAGGTGTTAGAGCATGCATAAGCCCATTTCTCCTTGAGGGGGTGCAGGGACAAAATGATAAGATGGTCGCTCGAATGGATCTCATCTCACCTAAATTTATATATAAAAATTTTCTCCAAAATAAGACTACTGGTACATTAAAAAAATCATGACCTGCTTGTATGTATGTGTTTGTGTGCTGCAGTGGAAATTCGGACATGTTTGCCGGGTAAGACAAATGGAAAGATACACCTTACGTGAGTGGTGGCCTAGTGGTTTGGGGGATTAGGGCTTGGGATCTTGAGGTTGTGAGTTTGAAACCCACTGCCACTCTGGATCTCTGAGTAAGACACTTAACCCCCTGATGGCAGCCCACTGTTCCCCAAGGGAAGGTTAAATGCAAAGGTAATTTTCTCCAACGTGAGACCAATATAGTTCAGTTATTATTATTAATTATACAGAGGTAGATAACTTTTACTAGCAGTGATGTGAAATGGATTCCTCCAAATAGCATGCCAAACTTTACCTGCCAAGTAGAAACTTTGCAACTAAGGCATCAGTGGGAAGCGCGATCTGTGCTTTCAGTGCACGCCATCGCGTGAAAGAATCTCCCAAAAACACTGGTCTTATTTCTCTCTTCTGCTGCCTTTTTCTTCTTCTCACGCACTTCGTAGACACCTTTTTCTCTTACGACTCTCTGCCATTTTCAAATAACCGCGGTGAGAAAGATGAGCTTCAATGACTGCTTGAAACCGTACTTCGCCACATAAATGTTCGCATGCACGGAAAAAGACAGCTAACTGAGGAAGACTGTTGTGGGAAAATTTAGATTTCTCTTATGTTAGATATTAATTTATTCTATTTACTCACTATAAAAGTTTTCACTCAATCTGTTTCACCTGCAAGGCCACACAATTCTCTGCGTGAAGGTGTTTGTACTGTAGACCAAACATAGCTTCTTCCCATAACAAACCACAGTCTTTCTCAAGGTTTATTCATTACATGTTACTGTTAACCAAAGTGTCTATCATTTGTTTTGACTCTGACTACCTTCCATTGTTGCAAATAAGGGGGAACACACGCTGCTCAGACAGAACAGGGCTGAGTGCTGTGCCATATGGGCTGTATGATGAACTGTTCTCTTTTTGCAAAGATATGATAAAATAAAGTACAGAGTGAAATCCATCGATCTCCGTTTATTAAACTAGGGTGAATAGTTGAATAGTTTTTTCCCACTACAACAATGATGTAGGACAGCCTTATCCCTAAATTCCACATACTCCATCAGCGCTCCACTCCACCCCCCTCATGGACTTCATGGGGAGTACTTGTCTGTCATGTTAATCAATGAGAACTGTTCCACATCCACCTCTACTCCTCCCGAAGTCACCGTCCACATACGTCTTCTCCTTCTGTCACAATCAAAATACGGAGCCAAGCTACTTTTTACTCTGCTCCAGTCCGGCCAGGTCAAGATTCATAATTGCAAACACACCAAACAGGAAAAGAATGGTGAGAAGATCCTGTTTGTCAAAGTAAAATATTGTAACGACGGACCTGTAACTACAAATTATAGCATAATTCCTATGAATTCCCAAAAACTAAGGTTGTTTAAATGAATGATTGGATGCAAACTATTGGTACTTCAAAATACCAGGAAGCAGATTTCTCATCTCCATCAAAGTATTTATTTTATTCCGAGAGGCTTAAAAGTTTAATCAAATCCAGTCAAAAGAAATTTCTTGTTTCAGGCATGGATGAAAAGATGCTGAGTTCGGAAGTGGAGAGTTATCCCTGTTACAAAAACCCACAACAAAAAGTTTGGGCAGAAACTGAACAGCTGGATGCTGATGGGGATTTTTTTTAAATATGTCATAATAAATTAAGCGTTAATTTCCGCATCTTTTGCTCCTATGAATTTAATTATAATACAGCGCATGCTCCCCTCAAGCTCCGAGGAAGTCAGAGCTCAGTAAGACGGGAGGAACAGCGGAGGCTGTAGGCTTTGCTTTGCGCAGGTGGTCTAGAGCAGAGCGGGCGGAGCGGTGAGGGAGGATGTGGGATTTTGGGGTTAAACATTACCAGAATGATTAACAATTAGGAGAACCACTTATTTTGATGATTTCACCCAGAAAAACAACATCCTCCACTATACCTTTAATATAATATTGTATGTGAAATGGGTAAACTAATCTTTCACTCTTCAGTTGAATCAAAAATGTCAACTTTATAGTTATGGCCATTCTTTTGGTCTATCTGTAACAAAACCATACCCTTCAAACTTTCACATAGATCAAAATACTACAGCTTATAATTCAAATCTGACAAAGTAGAAAACTTCCAAAGGGTAAAACAAATGTTGCTTTTTAGCTCTACTGGTCTTAAATATATTCCATAAACTAAACTCAATAGAACCAGCCTGTTAACAAGAGCTGGGGAAAAAAAGGCTTGAGGCTGCCAAAGAACACCTGCAGCTGTTGGCTAATGGGAACTAAAGTGACAGGTGGGCTTGGGAAAATTAAAGGATGATTCTGGTCCAACAAATTGGCTGACTAGTACCTGACTGTTACACTGAACTGTCATTGGAAAGCCAGTCACCAGCTTACACTTTTCTGCCCGTTTCCTACTGCTCTGTCAGTTTTTAGAAACCTGTCAACGGGCCTGCATGGTAGTCAAACGGAATGAGGTTAGCAGAAATATGAAAAAAAAAAAAAAAAGGAAAAAGGATTTCTAAGTGCTGTTTGGAAAAAAAGGTTCAAAGCTTTTCCAATTGCAGCATAACTTTGACTAACTTTCTAAATTAATTCAAGACTTAGCACAAATTCGTTGTTTCTGTGACTTTACAGTAGGAGCTTTTGGGCTTCCTGCAGGATAGGCAAAAGGCAATGAGAAAAGTGTTTTTACATGAAGTATGGTGCTGCTCAGGTGTTTTCTTCCAGAGGCAATTTGCAAAGTCCACTTGTCACCAGCAGATGATACTGACTTTATTTGCATATTTACAATCTGCAAAGAAATCCGAAGGGGCAAGACAAAAATCCAGCTCATCAAACTCATTTACGCTGCAAAACAGCTCTGTTCGTTCATAATAAATCCACACAACATAGTACACATCTCATCAGGCTCTAATATTATTTATTAATTCAGCTCAGCTGTTGATAATAAAGTAATATTATATAAAGGGAAGAACAGCGATTAAATTCAAAACCAAGCATCGATAACGCAAATCTCAAATAACTGATACAGCAGTGCTTTGTTAAACATTGACAATCACAATGTGAATCAATTTTATATTTTTTTTAAAGAACCATGAAATCATACCTTGAAAGTTTAATCTGTAGGGAAATCATATTTAAATGTCAAAGCACTCTGGCTTAAACATGTACATAAATGTACTCTTTATTGTCCCAAAATTTAGAAAATTTCTATTTAAAAAAGAAAGAAAAAAGAATCCTGTCTTAAAATCTGTTTTTTTTTTCCGTTATCTTATGCAGGCCAGTTAGTTATACGTCAGCCTGTATACCTAAATTTGACCAATCATATTTCAACAGTCATCTGTCTATCAAATTTTTTCGGTCATAGCATCGTGATTCATATGTCGCTGCTAATATAGGCAATGGTTGAAATAAGAAATAAGAATCATTTACTTTACCATTAAGTTACGTCCCATTGTTCACAGGTATCGACGTCTGTGTCTTCAGCAGGCGTAGAGCTAACAGAACTGGTAGCGTTGCGAGGCAAGGGCTCAAACATGTACGGCTGTAAGCCTTCTACACCAAACCGAGCTTCTGCCGCCCTGGAGTCCTCTTCCACAACATTTTCGTCCCCACTAAATATAAAATGTATGATGAAGGAGAACCATCCATGACCTCCGACACAAAACTCTCCTCCTCTTGCATGTTTCCGCTGTCCATAGCGTTCCTTGACAGTGTTGTTTCTAAGTCACCAGTTTGGTGCTACTTGGTCCCAATGTAATTTCCCATTGGGAACCTTCTAGCACTAAGTTGCCAACTGGTTAGCAAAATGCTTCCAAGAAACCAGCCACAATCAAACTTGCTTGTGAACCTTCCGCCACAATCCCACCCTCTTAATAAATAACCAAACACATTCACTTTATTTAAAGTCATGCACCACTCGGTAGAATTTGGAAATGCAAAGGTTGGAACAGCCATTTTCGTGCGACTTTAAGGAAAAAAATCGAAAAAATTCATATGAAAACGTTAAAAAGAGGAGTTGATGCATTTGTTAAACCACTGACTCATATCTGTAAACTCTCTTTTAAAATGGCCAATTTTCCAAACAAAATGAATACTGCAAAATTTATACTGATACGCAATACTTGACCAGTTCACCAATTTTCAAGTTATGGTCCTATTTCTTTACCTCCACGGTTTTTCAAGTTTTTGGAAAAACTCTTTATTAGCAGACTGGAAAGCTTAATTGATAAACCCAACTAATTTCAGAGAGCCAGTACAGATTAAAGTCACAGAGATCTGCAGCTCTGGCTGTTCTGGAATCAATAGATAAGTCGGCAGCACCATAGATAAAAATAAGTTTACAGTTGGTCTGTCTGTTGATCTAAAATAATGATTTGACAGAACTGATCACAATATATGCATCAGAAAATTTGAGGGTTAGGGTGTATAGGGGTGATTCTGGAGTGGAAGAGAACTATTTGGGTAGAAGGCAACAATAATTTTATGTAAAAAATATAATAATGGGTGATTATCAGTAGTCCTGCTTGAATATTGCTTGTGGTGTTCCCAAGGGCTCAGTATTGGGACCGCTACTATTCATTCACTACATAAATTCAATATGTAAAGCTTGACAAATATTTATTTGTTAAATATTTATAATTTTGTGTGCAGATGACACAAATATTTTCCGTACAAATGAGAACTTACAGCAGCTCCTGGGTTATGTCACACCAGAGATTAATTAGCTAAATGGATAAGTCATTTTAAGATTTACAGAGCTGGGTAAAGTTGCAATGTGTCTTTGTTGTTTTCTTTTTCCCTTACCTCTCACAGGTTGGCAGGCTAATTGATTCCAGCTGGGTTCCATCGCCTCAATCAGTGCTGGCCTTTAAGTAGGATCAGGCTCCCTCAGGCAGATGGTTATTGTATCCAGAGCTCTTCAGGGTCCACTCTGGCAAAGGCTTTCATTGCATCTACCCCAATTTTCCAAACAAAGTGAAAACTGTAAAAATTATACTGTTATGTAATACTGGACTGTTTCACCAATTCACAAGCTATAGTCTGGTTTTGTTGCTTCCACAGTTTTCTAAATTTTGGG
>NW_015151411.1:10655-12742 GCF_000732505.1 Cyprinodon variegatus
AACGCTTCCAGTAGTGTGGACATATGCGTCTGATGCTTTTGCTGCTTCTGTGTTCAATGGCAGAGAGCAGCTTTATTTGCTGTGATAAGTGGGTAAAAAAGTATTTTTTATATATTTTTCTGCAAGAAAGTCCGCCTAAAACATAATCTGTGCAGTCAGTGAGACAAGATTACGTTTCTGCTGTAAAATATTATTCCGCTGTGCAGTGCTCTGTCACTGGGAATCCCCAGCAGTTGCCTCAGGCCCCTTCGCCTCTCAGAGATTTCCCCCATTGTTTGTGGCGGCTGGAAGTAGATGTTAGCGTTTTTCATGTATATGGCTGTCACTACCCAATCTGTCCTGGAAGCACGATCCATCCTGCGCATGCATGAACATATACCTAATGGGGTGTCCATAAATAATGTAATTATGGTACTAAAATTACTTATTTCTATCCTTAACTCACTAAATAATGCTAATACATGTCTTGTCACATTCGCAGAACTGATCGTGTTTCTGGGCCAGATCGGGTAGTGACAGTGGCTCAAACTGCAAGCACCAGAATAATAAAAGCCAACATATTTTGCCGACAGGTTTTTACAATTTTAACTTAATTTAGGCATTAACAAACTGTTTCAGTGGAGTGATTATAGTGCTCTGGATCAGCAGTGCCATGTCGGTCTCCTTGCCATCTCTCATATCAGTTCTCTTATTGGTTCATGTGTTGCGTTGAGCAGCAAAAGTTAAAATTTTCCTACTCTAGCATCTGCTGATTGTGAAATTTTGAACATTTGAGAGAATGTCCCAGGGTAAAACAGGCTGTATAATTTGGCATTTTTTTTGTAAAGGCCATACAATGCACGGCCATACGAATTGAGCTGAGTGGCCTTCTGTATGTTATCACTATTGAGCCTCTGGAACATTGGCACCATGCTCTGTGCAAAGTGTGTGACTCTTGTGTGACTCATCACCCACACCTACGGGTACATGGAGAAACTGTGGCTCATTCAGCATACTCAGCAGGGGATCAGCAATATCTGTTTTTTTTATGGCTCTTCCAGATGCAGTGGGTTGTGATGTGTTCCCTCACAGTCTTTGCTTTGGAGCCACTGGGTAGATTTACAACCTTGTTCCATGCTTTCACATAACCATCTCGTAGGGTTCTCCATTTAGCAATGACGTGTTTCACTGCAAAAGTAACCCCAACACGAGACGGCTTATTCAGATCTGACTCAGCTTCTCTTTTTTGTCTATACATGTATTTGGCATCTGAAGATTCATTTGTAAGCCTTGCCTTTAGCTATCGTCTTGGCGTGATGAAAGAGTTACCACCTCCAACAGAAGGCACATTAAGGAAAATCTGCAAAGGTTTCTGGGAAAAATTTAACTTCCCATCATGTTTGGGAGCACTTCATGAGAAGGATGTGGTGATAGAAAAAAACACAACAATCTGGTAGTCTGTACTTCAGCTGGGCAATTGACTGATGGAGGCATTTATGCAGGATCACCCTTGGGTATTGGCCTGTGGAGTGGTACCTTAAAAGTTCCAGCCAACAAACACCTCTCTTGTGATGCAGCTGCACACAGGATGCCCTCTCGTCTCATCGTCTTCCGCTTTATCCGGGACCGGGTCGCGGGGGCAGCAGACTAAGCAGTGACTCCCAGACTTCCCTCTCCGCAGACACCTCCTCCAGCTCTGTTGGGGGAGGCGCTCCCAGGCCAGCCGAGAGACAGTCTCTCCAGCGTGTCCTGGGTCGTCCCCTGGGCCTCCTCCCGGTGGGATGTGCCTGGAACACCTCCCGAGGGAGGCGTCAAGGGACATCCGAAGATGTCCGAGCCACCTCAACTGATTCCTCTCGATGTGGAGGAGAACCGGCTCTACACTTAGCCTCTCCCGAATGACCAAGCTCCTCACCCTGTCTCTAAGGGAAAACCCAGCCACCCTGCGGAGAAAGCTCATTTCAGCCGCTTGTATCTTTCGGTCACGATCCAGATTTCATTACCATAGGTAAGGGGTAGGAACGTAGACCGACCGGTAAATTGAAAGCTTTGCGTTTTCGCTCAGCTCTCTCTTCACCACGACAGACCGGTGCAGCATACACGTTATT
>NW_015151411.1:14706-27348 GCF_000732505.1 Cyprinodon variegatus
CCCACGTAGGCGTTGAAGTCGCAAAGTTGAATGATAGAATCCCTGGGAGGGGCGCTTTCTAACACCCTCCCCCCTGGATGCTAAGAAGGCCTGGTACTCTGTCCGTGGTAACAACAGTACCTTCGTACTGCTGTTCGGCCCATAGGCCGACACACTGTCAGAGTCCTTCCTTCAACCCAAAGGCGAAGGGATGCGACCCTCTCGTCTACCGGGGAGAACCCCAACACGAGACGGCTGTGCTGGGGGGGACAGCAGCCCCACCCCGCCCTCCGCCTCTCCCTGCGGGTCACTTTAGTGTAGAAGAGAGTCCAGCCTCTCTTAAGGAGCTGGGTTCCAGAGCCCTGGCTGTGTGTGGAGGCGAGCCAGTTTAAGCGCCCGTGGATCAGGTCGCCGAGGTCTCCACCTCTGGCTGCCGCCCAATCCTCTTTGCAGTTGTCCCTCATGGTTCCCCCTGCAGGTTGTGAGCCCACTGGGGGATGGCCTCGCATTGCTCCTTCAGGCTGGGCCCGGCCGGGCCCCGCGAGGAAGAACCCGACCACCAGGCGCTCACCGACGAACCCCAACCCCAGGCCTGGCTCCAGGTTGGGGTCCCGGCTCTGCCGTACCGGGCGACGTTACGTGCCTCGATGTAGTCCTCGTCATAAGGGTTTTTGAACACAGGATGCCCTATGGCATAATAGCTAATGCAGCTTTTCCACTGAGGACATACCTGATGGATCCATACCCTGCCTCAAGCCTGAATCATCAGAGGAGGATCTTCAACTACGGTTTGTCATGAGCTCGGATGGTAGTTTAGAATGCCTTTGATATTATGGCATAAGATAAACCTGCTTCCTCATAATGTGGACTCCGTGGTCATGGCAGCTTACATCCTCCACAAAATCCTGCTGAGTAGAAGGGAAAACCAGCAGCTGCTGGACGAGGCCGAGAAGGATGGATGTAGGCTGCGGCCTGTTGGCAATATGGCTGGAAGATGCATATCGGCTGAAGCCCAAATTGTCAGGGATGCCTTCTGCACCTGCTTCAACTTTCCAGGAGGGAGTGTTCCATGGCAAGATAGAATGGTGTGAAACCTGCATCCTGCTGTCATTTACAAAGTCAAATAAAACACCTGTAAACCTCAGGTCTACAATGTTTTTCCATGCATCTATAATTACCTTTACTTCTGTACACTCAAAGCTGGCCTGTTGCCTGTTGTGACAAAGCACTTATGTTCCTTGAAATATGGCCTATGTAGAAAAATTAGGGTCTTGTAATGTTCAGTGCATTAGTTGACTCATGTTTCCAGGCGTTATGCTACAATAATTTTGTAGATATGAGTAGTAACTTACATTTAGTAGTACATTTAGGAATGAGTATTCTCACCTTCTTAGAGCAAATTAATTGGATGTTATACAGTTTAAGTGAGACTGCAGTTGTTTTTTCAATATTTGATATGTTAATAGTCTTATTTAATTGGCTGATAATCACTTATCTGCTCAGGTTGAGACAATGTGCAATTATTTATTTATTATTTACTTATTATTAGAATTTAGTTTTTTGGAAGTAGCCAGATATAATTGTGTAGGATTGGAATGCACTGCCAAGCAGCACATCTTGCTTAGCCGATTTGTTTCTACATAGGAGCAAAATATGAGGCAATGAATGCTTATTTAGTTTAACAAAACTAAATCGGCATCCAGGAATTTCTGCCCGAACCTTTTCTTTTCTTTGGATATCCTGATAATGAGCATGTCTGGGATCATACAGGATTTATTGGAGTTCCACTTCCAGAAGCAACGTCTCCTCATCCATGTTGCTGTGAGAGTTGTGAGATGAGCTATTGCAAATTTGAGGCAGCTTTACCAGGGTTTTTATACCTTTTAGAAGGTAATTCAATTATTAATGAACACACTCCTCCTTTCTGGGAATGTTAGAAAATGATGATCTGTTGTTACGCTATTTTAGCACCCTGCTAAAATAGGGTAACAGCCCTGCTGGTCACAAACAGCTTGCAGGATCATGGATGGGAACAGTTTCATGTTCCCAAACCAGTGGGCATCAATGCCTCTGGACACTTGATGCGGATGTGGCAGCCATCTATTGCACCCACTGCTTTGGAAAAGGCTCTGTGACGTGCCAGCCGTGCAAACCCAAGAGGCACAACGTTGACATCCTGTGCAGATTTTGGGAGGTAGATGACCTGGGAAAGGATGGCCACTACATCCTTTGTGACCCAATGGATGATGTCATGGACAGTGGTACGTGGAATCCCAAATGAAGCTGCAGCAACCCTGTAGGATGCACCACTTTCCAGCCAGAATAAGAGCACAAAATAGTGGCTCCCCACCCATGTTGCCAATCTTTGTTCAGGAGATTAAAGAGCACTGCCAAAGACTACCTGCTCAGTCTGAAATCAGGTCTGGTGTCCTCCTTGTTAAAGAAGCAATTGAGGACAGGGACACTGAGGTTGATCCTACAGTACTGTGGTCTAATCTAAGGAATAGAGAAGAAAATGACACAAGAAATTAGTTTAGCAATGTTTTTTTACATGATTTTGAATGTGTGAGAACAATGAAACATAATTTTTTTTAAATTTACATTTGGTATGCACAACCAAAGACAGGTATCCAATTGGATACAGGGCCTGTTAATTTTAAATTACATCATTTAATGTTACATTTATCACAATAGTAATAATAAAAGGCATTTGATGCAGCAGGATTTTTACATCCAATTGTTGATTATTTCACTTGCCATTACACTGCAGGTATTTCCGTAGTTACACAAACAAAAACTATGACGGAATTTACTTTACCTGAACACGATTATTTCTCAGCATCACATATCTAGAATATCTCAGTCGAGGGTACTGCTCCTGTAGCTCCTCAAAAATGAAATTAGAACACAAGACAGTGGTGAGTTGTTTTTCATCCATTCTCTGCTTGCTTCCATTCTCGGCCTCCTTTTTTTCATGAACTTCGAAGGACCCAGTTCAGGTAGTCCGCGTCCTTGGAAGACGCGGACTACCAAATTGAGTCCAGTAAGAATAATGTGAACTGGCTTTGATTCCGAGGTGATGTCTCCTAAATGGGACAGAATGCAAACTGACGGAGGGAGTGGAATAAGACACTTTGACAGATTTTGGCAATTCCAGCACCAAAATCTCTGCACAGGTGAGCAGAGATTATTGTATTAGCTTTGCATTGCAAGCAGATACTAGGTGAATAGAATAAAATTCCGCTTTCTTTTCATTACACTGTCACAAGTACAGAAAAACGAAAAATGGGATGCCACTGTGCTGCTCCCAGGGAAACAACCCCATCATGAACAATCGTTGACCTGTGTGTTGCACTCTATGGATGATTTTGAAACTGTAAATTGGAGCTTCAAATAATTTTTGAAGTTCTTAGGCATATTTGACACCAATGGGTTTTGTCATAATTGGTTGACAAATCCGTCTCTTTTTGGGAGGGTTGGTCTTGGAGCTGTGATACTCTTGGTGGTGTTTTCAACTTAGTTTTGTTGAGCTTGAATTTATTTTTTTACTATAGATTAAATTTGTTAAACAGGTGTTGTGAATGAAATGTTGCCCAGCTTGAAAGGGCTCCTGTGTGTCGCTAAATAATGTCTCGATTGTGTCTTCGATTTTGGCATCAGAATCGGCTGTTATTCATAATTTTTTTTATACATTAAGGTTTTTGTGCCCTATATAATGCATCAAAAGTCATCTCTCTAGCTATATATATAAAAGTGCATTATGGTTCTCTTGTGTTCTCAACAATAGGAAAGCATTCAATAAATAAATGTTTGAGCTAATTTTTGGAAAATACAAATACCGTACCTAATGAAAGCGTTCGGGTCTAGTTACTGTAGGTCCATCAGCCCCCACCCTTAGAGCGTCCCCAACAATTTTAATTTCAAAGTTACACCCATGTACTCAACAGTTATCTTTGCTTCTTTTGGTGTGAACGTAGCATAAAAGTAGACAGGGTCCACAACATCTGAAGTGGTTCCTAGTGCCCATGTTGTGTGGAAGCAAAAGTTGACATGTCAAAATGTGGCTAAATTATTTTGACAGCTGTTTTCATAATATTTTGGTGATTATTTGGAATAAGTCAAAGGTATAGTGGAGGATGTTCTTTATCTGGGTGGATCATCAAAATAAGTGGTCCTCCTAATTGTCACTCATTCTGGTGATATGTTTACGTAAGGCCGTCCTACCTGCTCATACCCATTTTCACTTACTGGTGGTGAGTCTGACATAGTGGAAATATTGCAAATCTTCTTTTGGAAAGTAAGCTTGTATGAGCGATGCAAACAGCAACTTTAAGGAGTGTGCACGAGGAGAAATGGGCTCATGCATGCTTTCACACACATTTAATAGGCGTTCCCTCTAGGGAGCGAGTACAGGTTTGTGGATGTGCATTTTTTTTAAGTGAAGAGGCTGGGTCTTTTTAATAATTCACAAAAATCCTCTACTATATCTTTAAGCGTACACAAAAGTTCAACTGAATAAACTGAATCACCTACCCACTTTTAAACAGAGGCTCATCCGTCTTCAAGCAAGCCAATCAGCATTAAACTGCACCTCCTTGAATTATAATCAGCATCCAGTTTAAAAAAATTTTCAAATCCACACAGCCTGCTACCAAACCAAGCACCTGCACAGTTGGCTCACATGATTTGACTAAGGTGACCCTGATTCAACTCTCCTCCATCCCCTTCTTTACCTTTGTCACCAAGCTCCATCTAGCTCCTTCTCCACACTGCTGCTGCCCTTATCCCCATTGGAGTGATTCCGCCGGACTTCTAATGCAATCACAAGGCATCCCCAGGTTCGACAGAAGACCACCATGTTGAGCCTGGTTCTGCCTGAGACTTCTTTCGAAGGGGAGTTTTTTTTCTCTCCACTGTTGGCTCATTATGGAGGTTTATACAAACCTGCATCTTGTTCCAGCTGCAGTCATCTTCATTCCATCTCTGTTCCACCACCATTTTTAGGTCTGGGGATATTCATCCCTGTTCTCATTCATCAGCTCATGCAAGGTATTAGGATCAAAAACTTAAAATACTTTATCAATAGAACTGTTCTTATTGCTGTCTTTCTGAGTTTTTCATGTTTTAAAAGTAAATCTGTATGTTTACAGCCATATTTGAGGCAAGCTTTAGCTTTTGAACTGAGAAACTCCAGTTTGGTATTTTGGAGAAGATAAAGGTCATCATACTGTCTGCAAGATGCTTTTGTGTTTTGAACCTGGTTCACAGCTTAACAAGAGTTGTGTACATGCAGAGTTTCAACAATGAGATAAAGAATATCCAAACTATTCAAGTTTACTTTACATATCCAAACACAAACTAGGATACCAATGGGACATCAATGCAAGGTGCAATGTCTCCAGGTAAATATACTTCCAGCTTCATATATTTCAGTCTGAAGTATATTTTGCTTCATAATGATATTGTCTAATTAAGCTTCTTTACAAAAAGATGCTACATTGTTCCTTTAGTAGTATTAAGAGCCTACCGACATTTATTTTATAACATCATCTGGAGCACACAAGAAAATGATGCTGTTTTTGGTTGTAAATTCTTGAGGGGAATGTAATTCAACCTTTGTAGATCAATAAAATCCATTGCATTCCAATGTATTCCACTTACTATTCTAATCCATCCTCACCCATTAGCAAACATATGGGCATGTTTACCACAATAGCAGTTATGTAATTAATAGTCATGCTGGGGCAATTAAAATTTGGAGGCTTTATGGGATTGCTGATTAAGATATTTAAAGCACGAAGAACCCAAGGCTCTTATGTTCTCCAAGTTTCTGCTTCTCTTCTTTTATATACTTGTTTGCCTTTTTGTCCCCCTCCCAGCAAATGGGTGCTTGTATGAAAAATAAACTCTTGCCTTTTGTGTGCAACATGAGAGCATGTACAAGGGGAGGAACTACTTTAACACTTATCCTTGACTTATCCTTTACTTGCACGCAATTAATTATCCCCTTGAACCGTGGCCCTGGGATCAGTAGCTGCTGAGAGAAAACACATTAGTGAGCATGGAAAACCAAGAGACTGGAGGAATGTCGCTGTGTCCCCATGCTGAGACCCCTGCACCAGCAACCCTTTGCAGTGACAGCCCTTTTTGTGTGAAAGCAGCAGACTACAACTTTATTCAGGAGGGAATGTGTGTGTTCAAGGGCCCACAGTAATCCACATTCACATTGTTAATTGGTTTAATTAGTTCTCTCAGATACTATATGCATTTTCCACCCTGCCTGTTCCCAGATAAGGTCCAGTTAATGTATGACTGGGCAGAGGTTAAAAATTGTCTTCCCAGTTGTGAGACTTGGTACACGGAGGATTTAAAGTCATTTATCTGGTTGAGTGGGCTAAAAACTGGATCACTGACATTGTAATGAGGGAGCACCAGCAGCCTGGCCTCAATGTTTAGACTCATACTTCTGAGAATTCACACGCAGAAACAGAAATGACAAAGACACACAAAATCACAATGAGACTGCAGTGCCATACAGCAGTAAATGGACGATTATGATTTTCAGGGGTCAATAAACTTTAGGGTCCAAAGAGACATTTTTGTGCTAATGCCCCTTCTTGGGTTAAATGAAGGAAAAATGAATAAAAAGTTAAAAAATAAATAATGGACCTTTCTGCAACCAAGTTACTTTGCCATTTTAAACAGAAGAACTTAAGAAAAATAACCCCCATTTCATTTTTATATAAAAAAAAAAAAAAAAACGCTGCCACCTTTAATAATTTCTGACCAAACTTTATGAAAGTATTTACCAAACATCTAAGCCGTCAAACAATATGGAACCACACGCTGAAGGGCACTGTGATAGATCAATGACAAATGGGGCTTAACTGTAAAGTTGAAAGTCTAATAAAAGTTTGAAAATGCATTGAGCATTTCTTCAAGTCCCTTTACTAGAATAAAATAGAAATACCTTTGTTGTCTCCCAGTGGGGAAATTCAAATGTGACAGTGACAAAACAGCTAAACAGAAGAAAGCTTACAGATACACACAAGACTTTGATATTGTTGTGTAGAATGTAGAGCAACCATTTGCATTGCAGAAGTCACCCTTATACTATTAGAGTGTAACCGTTTGTGGAGGCCGTTGGTAACTTAAGAAAGCAGAGATCCACCTTCCTGTGAGAATCTGTTGGCAGGAAAACTATCTTCCCAAAAGGCATAATTTTTGTTTTTTTACTAAAATGACTATATGTATTACTTTGCCTCTTTGTTTTTCATGCAATCTAAATAAACTGCAATATGTTTGGTGGTAATAAAAAATGTGTCCCTTGGGAAAGCAGGTAAAATACTTTAAGAATAATATCATGACTGTGTTGCCTAAGTTCCCATTAATTTGCTTACCATGCACTGCAAGCACACAACCATAGTAATACTTTATCCAATCAGTGTCGGCATCTGGACTGAGAGATTAAGTTAATGACACATCGAACCCTCTGACTTAATGGTCCCTCTCATTTTAAAGGCCGAAGTAAAAGTTACTGCGCAGCAAGGAAATGGGGAGCAGTCTGACAGCCACACATATAAACACAAACACACACACACACCAGATTGTCAAACAAATGAGGCAGTTGCATTTCTCTGTCCAGTGAGTAGAGAGCATTATTGATCTGTAGCACAAGCTCACTCATCAGTGCAGTTAAGCAAAAATACCATTAAGGGGGAATTAGAAATTATATACACACACAAACAACCATCTTTACTATTTTCTTTGCCAAAACCAGAGCAGACAGAACATCCAAGTGTACCTACTTAGGGCCACTAAGCCTCGGAAGAACAAATCAAGTGGATAATGTATGAGATGTACACATACCAGTGCTTCATAGTAACTGGGCCGGAATGCAACAGTACACAGCACTATCACTTCTAAAATGTTTCCTTTCAGCGTACTGGGAGTTCTTTTAAGCAAACTCTGTGTACTAGGACTTGAACCTGCATCCCATTCTCGCCCCAATCCTTTTGACTTCCCTACGATTTACAGCTTGTAGCCAATTTATTAATAAAAAGAAAAAAATGGCATCAAACGATTTGCAATAAACTATTCGCTTTTATTCTTGCCATACACTCATGTGGCTGTAGGTGCTTCAGATGAGTGAGAAAAAGCTAAGTAAATTAAATGACCATGGCTACAATTTTTACCTGGCTCTAAATGGACCTGAAGGAACTGCCTCAGAGTTAAATGATAAGAGCAGACTCTGAACAGTCTTCACACAAGGTAAAAGAGGTCTGACTACAAGATAGCATTAGCCCACCCAGTTCAGAACCTGATATTCAAAAATTGACTGTGACATATTTCAGATGAAAGATAATATTTAGTGCAATACTAGCCACTTAAAAATGAACAATTACACCCTTTTTGTCGGTTTATTTCTCCTTATTTCCATAACAAAACTTCTCATTATTAATGTTTTAAATACAGCTACGACTAATTTTGCACTAACAATGATGTATATGATTTCACACAAGATAACTGTGTTTCACATATCCTGGACAAAAATTAACAAAGACAACAGATTTTAAGAGGGAATAAAATTAGAACACTGAAAAGTAAAATAAATACAATGCAACATTGTAGACTGTAATACAGAAATAGGTATTTTCCTATGTGCTGTGATAAAAAGGCCGTATTCGGGGACCACATGTAATAAATAAATCACACAAATAAATCATCTCTTTAAGTGATGCATTTTTGCACAAAACACCAGAAGGCTAAGATTTTTGCAGAAATGTAAGCACATATCCTAGAAATTATGTTAATGCGCTGCCTATATCTAATAATATGCTTTACACAGTTCTTTAAATACGTTATCTTGATTAGCTAATAGAATTTTAATAGAAATGGCTTTTTACAATCATTAATCATATTTGTATTTAGGTGTATCAGCACCTATTTTCTTTTTCATTTAAAGCTCCGACACCTTCTTCCATCCATTTTCCGTAACACTTATCCCAAGCGGGGTCGCAAGGGGTGCTGCTGCCTATCTCTAGCTGTCAATGGGCTAGAAGCGGGGTGCTACTGGACAGGTCGCCAGTCCATCCCAGGGCAACACAGAGACAAAGGGGACAAACAAGCATTCATGTACACACTCACATAAGGAGAATTTAGAGAAGCCAATTAACCTAACAGTCATGTTTTTGACACATACTTGCATCGCTTAAAGTTTACAGGCTTACATAGCTTAAAAATTATACCTCCATAGTCGGAATTTAAAAAGTTTAAAAGTTCATGTTCAAAGTTCATGATTTCTGTAGATTTTTTCAAATGGTAGAACATTTCATGAACATACAGTGCCAGCCTCATTTCAAATGGGAGAATATAAAGTTATTCTCCACGAACAAGCTTGCATGTACTGAGGTCAAATGGTGCAGTGGAACAATATGATTAAATGCAGTGTTGTTACTGTTTCTTCATTGACTGAAAACAGCATCTGTTATTTAAAAAAAAAAAAAAGGTCCATATGGGCTTTACAGGAAGCCTGGTTTCCCTGTTGTCTCGTATCTGTGTGCAGCAGGTAAACCACCCATTTGATTCCAACCTATATTTCGGTCTAGCTGACATAAATACACCTATTATTTTGTATTATTTTTGGCCCTCTGTGTTTTTTGCAAGTACAGCATCTACATCCATTTCTACTATAAACATGTACAGGGCCTTTATGGGCTCAGGCACGGCGTGCACAGACCTACTGTACGCAAGTTTAGTGTACTTAACTCCTGTCAATATGTGTTACCTCTGTTGTACATGCATTAAGATGACTGATTACTCTTATTAAGATCAAGAGTATAGATATGAAATTATTCTTCTACATCAGAACATGGTAAGTTACTTTTGGCATGACATCTTTTGCTTCTAATCCTAGGACTGAACTTTAAGCACTCAACAAGTGTCCTCAAGTATTTAGATAATTAGCAGAATTAATAACAATCGTTCTGCATGCTGTTATTTTCAATTTCAAGTGTCTTGCTTGTCAACATTAGTGAATCTTTATAAGACAATACAAGATGGCATGAAATCGATGTTATTATTATGTCATTGCTCTAATGTTTTAGTTGGATGTGCATTGATTCAGCATCACTGGTGCACATGTTCCAAATGCATGCTGTGTAGAGCTGCAGTTCTAATGTGGGCTAACCTTCTTATACATCTGTAGCAGCTTGTCTTTTCCACTGTTTGCTACAATGTCAGATGTCTAAGAAGTTGATATTAGAACGTTTTTGATTTGTTGTTTGTTTTTGCCTGTTCAGGCATATCTTTTTATACCATTAAACACACAATAAACAGTAGACTAGTGTGAAAGGAGTAATGATAAAGCAAGGGTATAAGAATTTACAAAGAGATGAACAAATACAGTATCTTTTAAAAATTGTTTAACAATAACCCAATAAGAAAATCTGCAAGAAATAGAAGTGTTCATTAACTAAGAGTGGGCAAAAAAAATAATTTTAAAGACTATGAAAATTATGTTAATTATAATTGTGTTAATTATTTCCTTTTTAAAAAGACAAATTTGACATTATTATTAGTCAGCAGTGGTGAACATTAGGGAAAAAATTAACATTATACAGTAGTACCCCACAGGTAAACTTAAAGAGACACTTAGCAACTAATTTGGCTTTTTATTAGCAAAATTCATTCACTGCTTTTATATATACACATCTTCCACAGTGTAATAGCTTCCATAGCTTAGAATGAGTTATAAATACCACTCTAAAAATAAAATGCAGGTCCAGCTTAAATTAATTGCTTTAATTGGTTACAACTGCTTGAGTTAAGTTTATTCAACTTAACTTATTGACGTTTCAAATTACAAACAAAATAAATTAAGCTGAATAAACTTGATTCAATTACTGCATGGATTATCTTATGTCAAGCATAGTTGATCCATGCAGTGAGATAACACTGTATTCTAAAATAAGTGAGCATATCTTAGTTCTCCCTGTAATGTTTGTATTTTATGTCATGGGGCGCTCAGAGTAGAGTCGCTTCCTCGACACAGAGGAGCCATCTAGGTGGCTGGGGCATTATTTTTGGGTGCACCTTGGATTTATCTGTTTTGGGAACCTCATCCCACTTGGAGGAGGCTTTGGGGACTGCACGGAAATTTTCTGTGTAAAGTTGCATGTTGTATTTACTTTGGAAAGCTAGCAAAGCCAGGAACCTACTGAGATGCTCCTAGCTCAGGGATTCCAGGGGTGGCTGCATCACGGCTGCTGCTTGTACATCTTAAGGAAAGTGAGATGGTATTCTGGAGCTCAGACAGCAGCACCAGGGATATCAGAGGAAAAAAACAGTAGAGAAAGCAACAGAACCATGCAGTAGGCAGGCAGAACAGGGAAAAACAGTGACAGTGTTTTTCTACTTCGCTCTGAAGGCTAACTATGGAGGACTGAAGTAAGACAGCAGCCTGCCGAGCAGACAGAGCAGGGGACAGGTGGCAGCTGACCGGGGCCAGCCTTTTACCCCTTTGATAAAGCTTATAGTTAGTGATGCTAAGCTTATCCTTAGCTATCGCTATAGTTGCTGCTATAGGCTTCGGCTTCTTGAAGAGGTTCCTACTCTTATTCAATGCATTTAACTGGGTTTTGTTACTAAAGACATACTTTTAATCAATGTAGCTGCATGACTCATTTTGATTATCCATGTAAAGTTCTTTAAGGTTTTTTGAAGTGGTCCTAAATAAATAAGCTGAGTTGAGTTGAATAGATTATGAACACAGAAAAAGGCTATTTCTACTAACTTACCTCAGACTCCTGGTCCCTGGTAAGAACTGTCTGATGATTTTATCATCTGATGAATGGAAGAAAAAATGTTTCATGTAGACCATTATTATTTTAACAATGTGAAAAGCACAAGGGGGACTTCTTGCTTGTAACGTTAACAGTTATTACAGCAGCTATTAAAAGAGCCAATCATGCCACATTTAGATTAAAAAAAAAGATACAAGAGAGGAGTGAGGGCCAGTCACCATTAGATGTGGAGTGTTTCTGTGGTACAATGGTGCACGGTTGTTGATTGACTGTGTTTGGACTGGGCAGTGTTAGATGTTTGTCTTGTGCTTAACATCCCCTGTGCACTGCCCATATAGGCTGGCGTCTTTTATGTTTTACTTAAGCTAAAGTAAATTCCTGCTAAAGTACAAAAGTGCAATATAAAACAAGCTTTTATTTGTATAAACAAATAAAACGACAAAAGGCAGCACAAGGGTGCAGTGTTTAAAAAGGAGAGGGGAAAATCATAAGATGATTAGGATAAACAAAATCCATATTTTTGTAAAGGGCTGTCAGGGCTTATCATAACAGATCATAATCAATTCATTGGTAACCTTTACTTTGTTACTTTTGGAGCTAGTTATGAAGAGGTTTGCAATTTAGTAATTTTTGGACCTAGGCTTTCGTACTTGGGGGTGTTTTTCCACTCAGTTCTGACATATGAAAGTTGTTCAAAAAAAGTCGTCTGTGGCAGTGAATTGGTGAATGAGGTCAAAACTGATGAATATAAAGAGGGGAAAATCCTCACATTTTATCTTTCGAGCTTGTATCACCAAATAGTTTTTATTGCCTTTTTATATTATATCAACTGATATAATCAGTGTGTGTATGTGTGTAT
>NW_015151411.1:27358-50585 GCF_000732505.1 Cyprinodon variegatus
TATATATATATATATATATATATATATATATATATATATATATATATATAGCAGTGATCTTACAGCTTTGCAAGTGAGAATGTAGCAATATGAGGTTTACCAAACACATAATGCTTCTGCTGAGAGCTGCAGCAGGAGCTGCAGCAGGAGCTGCAGCAGGAGCTGCAGCAGGAGCTGCAGCAGGAGCTGCGGAGAAACCGTAATAGTGGGCTCTCTAGTTGTGATGTCAGAGGTGCAAGGTATGCATGGAGCTGTTTTTACAGTTTGTTCATGATCCTGGCACAACAAATCAGAATCAGAATCGTAATTAGATTTATTGCCAAGTAGGTTTGCACTTACAAGTAATTTGAATTTGTGTTGATGATGCAGACAAAATAGATATCTATACAGAATATAGAATATACAGTGGCAACCATTCAAATTAGCCCTTCCCAGTCAAATGGCAGTCGACTGGCACTTAACTTGCCCCTCCTTCTCCTGGGCATGCATATTTTTTCACTCTGGCTTCACCCTTTCACTGACTTACAGGGTCTGACCAGGAGAAGGCGCTCCTCTTAAAGGAAAAGTCCGGTCACATTCAGAACATAAACTTCTGAAAGTACTTTAAGTATTAAATTATTACAAACTTTTCAATAAATGATATGTGTTCTTAATTAAGAGTAATTTTATTTGAATGTGCTTTACTGGAGACATCCTGTTGGGATCTGGAGGTTTTGTCCACTTTCTCCACCAGAGGGCGCACAAGATCTCCTGGGGGCATGAGCTGACTGCAACACCTGTCTTCAATCTGCTCATCAGGAGGCTCCTTCTTAAGGAGGCGGAGACGGACACTCCAGTGCCAGAGTGTTTGCCAGTAATGGTTAGCAAAGCCGGAGCCAGCCTGCTTCTCTGAACCCTAGAATTTGTGAACCTGCCTGATCCAGTCTTTTTTCTGTCTCACAGATATTCCTGCCTGACAATCTGAAAGCCTGAAGGAGAAGACTCCTTCTGGAGTCCACCTGTCTGCTCTCAGTGAAACCCTGGAGGGTTATTTCTGCCTTGAATCAGCCTGCCCGCTCGCAGAGAAAACTGAGAGGGAACTCAGTCCTACCTGCCCGCTCTCAGAGAAAACTGAGAGGGAACTCAGTCTGGAATCCGTCCCAAACGTTTTAGTTTAAGTTATAAATAATGACCCATTGATTATTCCTTGCTGACCGGACTTTTCCTTTAAGATCTTAATGTCCAGAAATCATGACAGAATATTCTAGTACAAAGATTGATGTTTAAAAAAGGAATCTTAGGGGACCAGTCAAGGGCCAATCAAAGAAAGTGGGGAAATTTTAAATGGCCACTATTGTATAGCTTTATTCAACATAAAACATACAATATACTATATACAATAAAAAGTATATAGCTACACTAAAAAATCTTATGCAACCGCTTTTGGCATTTACGTAAGCATATTTAGTTACTTGTCCTACCCTGCTAACATGAAACAATTGTGTAAAAGTAACTAAATATGATGAAGTTATTGCCAAAAACGGTTGCATCATATTTTTCAGCGTAAGGTATATACTATATACACAGTGGGCTGTGCGTTAATGTAACACAGAAAGTCTGGAGATGCTACGATGGTGTAGCTTCTAGGTCCTGAACAGGGGAGGGAGAAAGGCAGTGTCTGAAATAGTTTGTGGCTGGGGTTCGAGGGATCAGCCACAATCTTCCCTGCACGCCTCAGTCTTGGAGGCGTAAAGATCCTGGAGAGATGGAAGATTGTCTACTCTGCAGACCGGATGACACACTGCCTTCTGCCCTTGTCCTTGGCGGTGGCAGCAGCGTGATGGTGATGGAGAAGGTGAGGATGGACTCAATGATGGAGGAGTAGAAGTGCACCATCATTGTCCCTGGCAGGTTGAAGTTTTTCAGCTGCCGCAGGAAGTATATCCCCTCCTGGGCTTTCTTGGTGAGGGAGTTGATGTTCAGCTCCCACTTTAGGTCCTGTGAGATAAGTTCCCAGGAAGCGGAAGACACCACAGACGAATCTCAGAGGGTGATGGGGCTAGCCAGGGCTGAGTTCTTCCTGAAGTCCAACAACCATCTCCGATGTTTAGAGCGTTGAGCTCCAGGTTGTTTTCCCTGCACCAGGTCACCAGATGGTCAACCTCCCACCAGTAGGCGGACTTGTCCCCAACAGGTGATGGTGGAATAACTATGGTTTAGTAGTTTTGTTTTTTCTCTTTACTTTCACTTCTCCTTAAACAATTTGAGGGCATTTGGTGTTGTTTAAGCAAAGTCTAGTTTTTTCATGATTATTAAAAACTGGGTTTCATATTCAAAAACTTCCACAAAAAGAACTAGCTTTATTTTTTTTAAATACAAATGTAATAGCAATAGTGAAGAACCTTAGGTGTACAGCTTTTATAGAGACATAGAAATTCCAGTCATTGGTTTGGTCCTTTATAATAGCCACAATTGCTTATCTGGGGAAAAATAATTTCCCAACATTGGCTGTAGGTGTAAGAAGCCCCACAAATGAAATTCTGCAAAAGAAATTAAAGCTATATTATGTTTTCAGAAACAAGTTTAATGATATTTGTCCAAAATTACTCTATAAATTTATTGCACTGTAAAAATGCAGCTGAAAGACACAGGTCTGAAGAAGTTCAACTCTTTACTCCATCAACCTATTTAACAGCTTTTATGATAAAGCACCACTAGTGGGTTGATTGAAGCTCCACAGGGTTTAAACGTATGATAATGTAGGAGGGGGAACATTTACATATAATGAACACAGTAGATCTTCTTTAGAAATCCTCATGAGGACATGCAGATAAAGAGGAAAAAGATCAAGGCAGAATTCCAGAATGAGAGTATAAGGATGAAGAAGTTAAAATAAGAGGCAGTAAACAGGGAGTGGAGGATAGTGGTGGAGGTAGTAATAATGAGAGAGAAAATTTATTGGAAGAGACAAAGGAGTAAGACAGAAGGAGGTAATGTTAATGTGCAGCCTGCAGGTTGTGCTCCCCTCTGCACCACTTGTGAGCACTCCTGGCTGTGGTGAGCACTCGCTCTTTTATATCAACCTCCTGCTGCTACTGTAAAAGGAGACATTGCACAAATATATTTGTTTTGTTTTTTTTCTGCGCATGTGTATGCCTTTCTACAGACCCCCCCTCTGTCTGGAGGCTTGCAACAATATGTCATGCTGGCTTCTGATTTGCGTGGATAAAAGAAGTAATAATGATGAGCCCCATAATGAGAACTGTTAAGAATGCCATTCAAAGTGAGTTGCAATGTCTGTCAATCAAAGTAAGTTTTCTAGCCTTTGTACCAATTATGGCTTTTTACATAAAGGCCTCTTGAGTGTTAAATTGACACTGTGGTGACAGAAACACTTCACATGCACCACACCCAACTCCCAAACCCTACTTCTGCTTAAATATGACCAGATGCTATGATGCTATTTCTTGCAGTCCACAGACTGTCAAAACTCGAATAGAAGTACCTTTTGTTGTTCAACAATAGGAAAAGTCAGGTGTGACAGTGAAAAAAACAAATTGAAAGAAGAACGCTTTCAGCTATTTGGAAGACAAAATACAATGAAAAGATACATTAGAAGAAAACTGCATAATAGAAAAGCAAATAAAAAATGATACTCTGTAGCTATTAATAAAGGAAAGCATAGTAAGATGAAAATGAGAAATGCTCACATTAAAGTAAAAGAAAAGGTAAAAAAGAAAACAGCAGCTTTACAATAATAAGCTGTAATAAGTGTTTTGTAGGATAAAAAACTGGAAAATCAAGATTTTAGAAACATTGTCAAAGCAGGTTAACAAAAACTTATTGTACTAACCCTTGAACAAAATATTGTTTTTAAAAAATGTTTTAGAATTTAAAAAAAAAGAGGTTATCCTGTATTTGTAGCCATCCCAGGTGGATTTAAAACTTTGCAGGATTGCTATCCTTTGCTATATTTTTAGAAAATAAACATCCTGCTTATTTTCCAAATAACTCAAACTAAATCTGATTGGACAACATTAAACTAGACTACTTTTTGTCTGTTATTTATAGCTATGAATTGCCAGTAATATTTTTAATTATTGAAAGAATAATATATTATTATTATATTATATTTATTTTTTATTAACTTTTAATACATTTCATCAAATCTATATTTCTCTATATGATTCCTTAATACAATTTTTTGGAAGAATTTAACTGTCTGACTTGGGTCATATGTTTTTTCTCGTTTCTTTCTACAAGCTTCTCACAAAGGTGTCTACGTTCTGGCAAATTCTTCGAAACAGAACTGCTTTAAGTAATGGAAGCTTAAAGGATGTCCGGCAGTTTCAGTTCTCACAAATTTTCTAAGTGACTTAGAAAACTCTTTCGTATTAACTTTGCTGTCCTAAAGCAACTTTGTAATTGCTTCGTAGGCGTTATTGGGGTCATTGTTTATTTGAAAAATCTGTTAAGCTTACAGGCTGATGTCTTGAGCCGTAGGCGTATTTGCTACCTCTCTGCATTTTGCAGTTAAGTAAGTAAGCCTCCCTTTTGTTTATCTAAATGGAGAACTGGTCATTATAGTCAAAAACATCAACTTAAGTTTTTTATGAGGTCAAAGGACATGTCTCCGAAACCTTAAGTCATAAACTGTAAGCTTGATTAATCTATTTTTAAGTAATAGCTTCTTCCTCTCTGAATGACCTTTCATCGCTTTTCAATACAGGACTTGGTTTACAGAGATGAGGATTTTCTTATCAACTTCAGTCAACAATAGCTTATCTGTTTCCATTGTTTTATCATATTACAAAAGGGCACATGACATACTGTATTTATTGGGTTTTCTAATCAAGTTGTTTTTTTGTTGTTGTTTGGTTTTTGTATGTATCATGTTGGGCAGTGTAGCACTTAGGATTGTTCTTAGTACCAAGGAGACACAAACTAACAGAAAAAGTATGAACAGACAACAAATACATAACATTACTGAAAAAAGTTTAATACAAGATGTATCTAGTGCTAGCCACACCTTACTATACAGTAGCTACATATATTTGAAGAACACCTTGATCCAAACAGCTGTTAGTGCTCGTGTGAGCAAGCTTATGTAAAAGCCCCCCCCCACCCCCCCAAAATATTTAAAAGCATAGCGATTCAATAGGGTATCCAAATATACATATACATACCAACTATTCATTTTTGGGAAATATGCTAACCGTCTTAAAGGAATAAGAGTTTGGTCTTCTTTGCAAACTTTGGAGGCAAAGGTATCCTTTTTCAGTAGTTCTAAATGTATTTGAGTAATATTTTATATTCATATCTTAATTTTTGAGAGTAAAAAATCATATTGTACCCTTTAAAAGCTTTTTTTTAAATTAAATATTGAACATTTAAGGCGGTGGTTGTAAAGTAAAATATATAGAAAGTTTAATAGGGATGAAAGTACTGCAGGTGAGTGCCAGGAAGCAGTGTGATTTTATTCGGTCAATACAGATCCAAAATGGCTATCAGTGTTATTTATTAGAGAAAAAAATGAATTAATTCAATTATTTATTTAGAAGAAAATTTATTTATTGATAAAAAAAAAATCCCACATAACTGAATATGCACATTTATTGGTGTGTACATTTCAACCACTTTCAAACCCAAACTACATCACACAAACAAAACAGTATGTTGGACTTTTATTTATAATATACATTCAGCCATTTTTTATACTATTGCTGATAACCTAATAACCCATTTCAATACAAAAAGGAAGCTAAACGTATCATTGACCCAAATTGAAGTTTAGCCGTGGCTTGACCCATTCACTGCTCCCTGCAAAGCCATCAGAGAGCCAATACCACACCTCACTGCCCTCTGTCAATACAGCTGGTGTGACCTTATTGGCTGGGGTAGACGGGGGGAGCTGATTCACTGCATCAAGCGCCTCCCCCCCTCTCCCCTGTGCTCTCATTAGATCTACTCTATTAAACTCCTTATGCATCTGTCTGTAGACTGTATTGTGGAAACAAATGTAAATCCCTTCAGGTGGTTGCCGTGTTCCAGTAAGACCGAAGAACTGATGGAAAGAGCTGACATGCATTTTTTGAGGTGGATAAATACATCTGGAGATGTTTTTTTTTTTTTTTTTTTTTTTTTTTTTTTTTGCTAGAGCAAAAAAAAAAAATCACTTGTGCACCTAGCATGCACTATCAGGAAGACACAAGTTCATTCAAATAGAAAGTCATAAATATAGATATACAGTAATGCAATAGTATTAGGTGAATAATTTAACACTTTAGGCTCCTGGAAGGCAACTACATAATAGGATCAATCAGGGTGTCCATCTCTGACAGTTTACAGTGCAAGCATAGGTTAAAACCCACCCACCTCATCAAAAACCTCAACCTTTTTCAAAACTCATGCCTGAAAAACATAAAATTATTACATTACAGAGAAAATTTCAAAGCTTGCTGAAATTTGCATTAAAACAAGCTAAAAGGTTCAGGCTCCCTGAAATATATGCATATTTTAAATACAATTCTTTATAGAAATATATGCATTAAGTTTAAGTCATTCCCTGGGAAAGCTTAGGATCTGCCTCCAATCCTATATTTGTTATTTTTGGCTTGTTTTTCCCAGTGCGGCATGACCTTTGGGTCTCAAATTCAAGAAAACGCTCAAGACCTTCAGGCCAAAAAATAATTGTAGTTTGATTAAACTCTTCGTCCCATTTGGGGAGTTAAAAAATTGGAAATTTTCACTATTATTGTACAGAAATAATTAACCAATGACAAGGTCTGACAAAGAAAATTCTTACTTATTTTTCATTTATCCTAAATTCTTAAAAATAAACAGTCTAATGATATAACTGCAAGGGCACAACATTTCACCTAAATGTGGAAGTTTTTTTTCAAACATAACTATTTTTATTTAATTTTTAATTTAATAATTTCTAAAAACCTAAGAAAGTTCATATAAAGCAGCCCAAACTTAAGCAACTCACCCAAAGCTATTTGTTCCAACCTAACTCATTGAAAAAAAAAGCTCAGATTTGGCAACAGTGTTATTAACATTGATGCTAAATCTACCCCCACAAGAAATATAATCAGCTCTTTTGCATCTGTCCCAATGTAACAATTGTACCAATATGGAATTTGATTCTTGCCCTGCGATGGACTGGCGACCTGTCCAGCGTGCAGCCCGCATCTAGCCCACAGACGGCTGGAGATAGGCACCAGCACCCCTAGCAACCCCGTTGGGATAGGCATGACAGAAAATGGATGGATGAATGGAATTTGATCCCTAGAAAGCAGCATTTTATCTGAGAAAGAAGCTGGTGTTTATCCTTACCATCACATTTTTGTATAGATTTAAGAAATGTACAATGTGATAACTGCTAAAATGAAAATTTCAAACTAGAGATTTACTATCAAGTTCTTCTTCAAGACATTTTTAGAACACATTCTGTTGACATAAAACCTCTTCCTTAATATCTTATGTATGGAAGTGCCAAAGTCCAATAAATTAATCCGTTTTACTATTTTGACTCAGTCCTTGTCTTGTCACAGAATTGTTGCCCAGACTGGTGGTCAGTGGGTGGGGGCAGGATACATCCTGGGCAGATTGTGATTCCTCATCAAGGCACAAAATCTAAGCACCTATATGTAAGAGCAGCCACTGAACCGCAGCCTGATATATTTGGAAATAAGGAGAAGGAAATCATGCAACCTCTAAGCAGAAATGACCCATCTGGGATTCAAACACCATTTGAAAGGACATATTTCAAAGGTAAAAACCAACAACTAAATGTCAATTGTATATTAAATTTGGTTAAACAGACATATTTTAAGTTTTTACTGAAAATTATACTTTAAATAGACTGACACCTCAGTAGTTCAGCACAGATGCATCTATAAGGCTGTAGCTTATTCTCCCTAAATGTAATTTGGGTCAGAAGGTCCTGAGCTATTTCTGCGAATGCGATGTTAAGCGCATCCATGGGTCCAACCTAGCAAACAATCAAAGAGCTATACTGAAGATGGATTTTGTGGAGACTCGATAGCGACCTGCATCCAACTCCGACACCAGTGGCAACTCTACATATGGTGAGAAAAGTAAAAAATAAATCCTTGTCAAGTATGAGCACGAGGTACGAGAATTTACAGTAGGGTGCTGCAGTTCTATATTTTGGTCACAGGTGGCAGTATCATTAGAAAACTCTGTAATGCCTCTTAAAACAAAATAGTTTAGAGATCAATTTAAGGTTTTTAGAGAGACAATGGATGGATGGGTCAAATTAAATAATTAGATTTTATGCTAAAATAAAATAAAGTATCTTTCATTAGTTACTATCTGTACATATCTGACCTTTAAAACATGAGTTAATATTTTATAGGCATTTATTGGAATATGGCACTTCTTGCTTTGCATATTTACGTAACTATACCTCAAATGTTTTGACAAACAGCATCCACTAACCCTTGCTGCTTTTGATCTTAAGTTAGAATGTTTTTCTAGTGTTGTCATTGTGCAAAGGGGGGTCACTCTGGGGTTGAGTTAAGGCGACAAGGACTGTGAGGCATGGAGGAGGCTGACGTTCCAGACATGTCCACCGTCGTCACTCCCATCCTCTTCAGGGAACGTTCGTCTGTCACAGAGATGGAACGGGAGATAGTGGGATGGGTATGACCCTGTGGGCCTAAGAACGATGGACAGATGTTTACTTGACATTTCAACAAAACAGGCCACTACATGTTCTACTTATGAGGCAAACTAAAACTGGATGGGAAACTAATAAATTGGATAACAAGAGTGGAGTAAATTAAAAGAAAAAGAGAAACATTTTCCCCATATTTGAGTTTCTAATGAATAAAATATTCTGAAGATCTGTGCCATACACTCCAGCTCCCATTAGTTTAATCCCCTATTGGTATTCAGCTCATGCACTCAGCTTCTTATTAGATTCTGTCTAGTAAATGACATCCATTTACTTTTATTACGGCAGATGAATGAAATGAAACCTACAGTATTTTTTTTGTGTTCGCTGTCTGAATGCTGTAGCAGCTTATGGCCTGTAGGGGCCCATGGCAGAGCAGAGAGCTGCAGCAGGTTGAGCAATGACTGCAGATTGGTTGCAGCTTGATGTCTCTCATCATCACGCGCAGAGGGGGGAGAGAGTGAGCAGGCACAAGATGGTTCTGTTCATATTGAGAATTCTACCTTTGATTTTTTTTGCACATGCTCCTGAGGTTCAAGAGACAAACCAGCAGGGGGCAGGGTGACCACACATACACACTTATGCACATGCACGTACACACACTGATTTCTCCTTTATGCCTGTACACATACCCCCTCTAGGTCTGACATTTACAGCTAAGTGCTGCAACGGCTGGTTATTTATGTTGAGAGGGATCATGATGAGGGGAGTGCAGCAGGTGGCTGCATTACACTGTTTATCAGAGCGACGCAGTGGCAATATCACTTCATGAACTGTTCGAAACCTAACTCACAAGAATACACACTCATACATACACACACACACACACTGCATCTGTCTTTCTGCCTCCCCCCTTTTCACACAATCCCTTTTTGCTGCTCCGTGTTTTATGAAATGCCTTCCAACTGCTCTTCTCTTTGCTCCTTTTTCTCACAGATGTACACTCACTATCTGGACACTTGCAAGGAACAGCAATGACACTAACCTGCTCTCATCATGCATGTCAGTGTAAGATGTCTAATAATTCATACTATTGCAGAGTTTGTTGTTCTGAGCACTGACATACTGATAAAAATGACACGAAAGCATCTAGATATCACTGAACTACATGAAAGACATTGTTCTATAATCCTATCTTCCCCTCCCTTTGAATATATAATAATTGCTAAAAGCCCAAATTCACTTTTCACAGCTACTGTTTTTTTCATCTGCTCTTCTTTGGAATCCCTTTTTTCACCTCCCTTCACTGCTCTTATATGCAGCTAGACAATCTCTCTATCAGTCCTCAGAGGTATTTCAGTAGAGTGCAGGTCGGGTGCAGCAACGTCACCTGAGTTGTTCTCGTTAGATTTGACTTTGGTGTTGGTCTTCTCTTGCATTGCCTTCTCGTATTCCCTCACCTCTTCCAAGCTAAGCCCTGCAGGGAGAGAAAATGTATACAATGTTAACAGAGTGCAAAACACACATCTGATTTCACTGCAGCACATATGGTTCTGAATATAGTTCTGCACCAAAGCATATATTCGCTTCACATATTTTAACATGTTTTATCATGGTACAGCCAAATTTTTTATGCATTTATTAGGATTTTGTTTAGCACAAAGTGGTGCATAACCGATGTATAAAGAAGTGGATACATAGTATCAAAACATGTTTTATTAACTAAACATTTAAATTAATGTTTTTCTTTTCCAAGCAGTTCAGGCTTCTGCTCAGGTTATCTCCATGTTGTGGCCCTCCAAGCAGGAGCTAGAACGTCCTTTGTGAGGACTGTACAGGCTCTGCGATAGGGTTAAAGGGACTTTTACACAGAGTAACGTTAAAGTTTTGCTTGGGCATATGTGTCAAACTTAAGGCCTGTGGGCCTAACCAGGCTCTCCAATGCAATTTATCTGGCCCTCAAGAGCCAAAAAATGCCTATCATGTTATAAAATACTTTCGAGGCTAATGCTCTTTTAAAGTGTTCAAAGTGGCATAAAATGCTTAGTACATGGGAGTAAAGGTATAATACCAGAGCAGTGTGTGTTAATTTATACATTTTATTTTATAAATATTTTCAATTCCTTTATAAACCTGCAACCGGTGACTTTGACACATATGCCGTTGGAGATTCTTGCAATATAAAAGAAATTAGTGTTTAACCAACCGTGCCACTCGTCAACCCATGCAACTGCCTGTCTGTGGCCGACGAGAAGAATATCTTTAATCAGCTGAAATTACAAATTAAACCAGTTAATATCAAAAACAAACGGACAAATATTAATTAGCTTTGAATACTGCTAGTATTTTGCTTGTCACATATGAAATACTGTTAGATTTGTTGTGCAACACATTACTGTCACAGTCACAATATCTTTTTATTTAATTCATCTGAGAAAATTACATCTGTTGGAACTTGGATCAATAGTACAACCTGAAACAGTCATGAACACGAAACAAATAGAGCTTTAGTTTATGCTTCATTGCTTTGCCTTATTGCAAAGCAGGACTGAAAAAGCAGAGTTAGCTTGACTGAAATGCATGAGACGCAGTGCAGAGATCATTTGAGGCTGCCCGCCCTTGTGGTGCCTGTAATTAAGCTAATGTCTAGAAATTAATGTGGTGATGATTTATTTGTGTCAACATGTCACAATAGGCAAACTTGGATGATAAAATCCAATCAGCACCAAATGAAGATTGCCAGTGTTTTTGCATCGCTAGTGGGCAGAAATAAATCCGCCTTACTCTATGTACAAACTCCTCTGTCTTTGTCTGGAAGCCGTAGACCTCAAAGCTGCACTGCACTCTCTTGTAGGAGCACATAATGGGGTTCTGGTTGTCCCTCCAGCCTTTTTGCAGAGGCCCTCTGTTGGTTTTATTTGACCGCCAGCGACTCAGATCCTGTGCAGAGCAAAACATATTGAAATTACAAGCTGAATCTGCACAGACCTTGCTACCCGGTATTTTCAGTAGCAAGATGTGCGTGGATGTGTTTAAAAGCTTTTGCATGTGTGAAGATGACTGATATTTGTGTGGAAGTGTAAGCAGGTTGTTGCTCAACACACCCCTGAGGAAGGAAAAGTGATACCACATATTACACACCTGCGACCAGAGGATGTTGTGTTTTTTTGTTTTCACAATGTCATTTAATGTAACCCACTGGTGTTCTGAAGACATTATTTTGGTTTTCTGTTGTTGTACGTGTTTGCATGCATTTGTGCTGGAAGCTTTTTCTGCATGCTTGTTTGCACACAAGCCTGTGAATTCACCTTTGTTGCTAAGGGCTTGCAGGCACTAAAGAGGTGTGAAATCTCGGATGAGACGGAATAAAGAAAGGCAGTGAGGCTGAGTTGTGTGAGGGTATTGCTGGGATATTTTTAGGAAAAAATAACCTAAAGCCAGTGACATTTTTGTTCATTTAGGTTTAATAGATTATTATTTTTGTGTCGTCAGTAAAGCTTTTTGAGCCTTAGGACAATGTTTTACATACATGTGGAAAGAAGCAAATCTTATACTGCGTGCTGCAGATGAGAATTTTATTTTGCTATTTAAAAGCCATTATAGCACTACAAAAGCCATAAAAGTATTAATACCCAATGAACCTAACTTGGATTTGTCACCTGAAAACCTTAAACTTCAGTTTATTTAAATGTGATTTAATGACGTTGTTGGACATCACATCCATGAAATGAATATGAATATGGATGGATTATTGAAGATGGTTGGATGAGGACTTATTAACAGTTGGTATCCTCCAGTACTCTGCCAGAGGAGGAGCTACCCTGAACATTCTCAGAAGCCCCTGTGGATCCTCCCTACAAAACACTTGTTCTCCTATACAAAGTTGTCTTTCCTGCGGATAGCGCCAGAGGAGGCCATGTGGGGGGGCCGCCTCAATATCTGTCCCTGCTGGCAAGGGACCATATTCTTCAAACTCTGATCAAAGGTTGAGTGGGCCTCAAATCATCGAGATCCAGATAGCACAGACAGATCTTTCTGCATTTCTCTCTTTCTCAGATTTTTTTTTTTTTTACAGGGTCGAGCAAAGACTGAATGAAAGCAGCAGCTTTTACGCGTTGCAGAGCTAAGAACCATCTAGAAAGCTGCATTTTTCTTCTATGTGTACGGTGGCTATTTAGTTTAGTCAGGTTTCAGTTGTTTAGTTAAGAGTTCTTAAATTAAATATGTTTTAAAGGAGCTGAAATATCTTTTTAATAAAATCTTATATTTTAAATGTACGGTTTTGTGAATTTATTCCATATATGTGCAGACTAAATTGTTTGACCACAAGTTAATCTTGAATCACCTTTTCATCATTTTTCCTAGCACACAGCCACATAGGCATGTGTTCAAAGAACAACATATGATGGTATAGAAGTTGAATAAATAAATACTAAAAAGACTAAATGCATAAAAAAAAAAAATTCCAACGATGATATGGCACCACAAATATGTAAGAGTAGTGTGTAGGAAGAAAATAATTAAACAGTTTTAAAAAGATTAGTTACAATTTTTTAACTTAGAGGAACCCCCTTTTTGTCCATATTTGTAAGGCAGCTCATGCTGATTATGGATTAGATGGATAAATTGTATTAAAGTTTTGATAAACTGTAGATTCTCAGTTGGATATAGATCTGTTTTCTTGTCTAAGCTGCTCTAATGCATGAATATGCCAAGACTAAATCATTTGTAGTTCTGATATACCGCTATATATTATGGTTCTGCTGGACACCGACCCTTCGGTCCAGTCTCAAGCCTTTCAACATATTCTCATTATGAGTGCGTATGACATCGTACGAAAAGTTATGCACACTATTTCGTACGTTTTTGGACGTTTTTCACCAAAAAACCACATCAGTGCGCATGCGCTGGCAGACAGAAAAAAAAAGCAGATCCGCGGACAGACGTAAAAATGGGAAAAACAGTGCAATCATTACTTATTCATGTCTACTACGTTGCTTGCTGTTTTATATCTTAGGGTTAGGGTCAGGGTTAGGGCTAATTGTAATTTATATTCTATATTTGTGAATGGTGCGTCAGATGCGCATGCGCATACGACGAAAAAAACGTCCAAAACGTACGAAATTACGGTGCATAACTTTTCGTACGATTTCACACTCACTCATAATGAGAATAGGTTGAGCCTTTTGTACCCTCTAAATGGTTTTCTTTAATGTCATAATGAAAGAATTACATTAAACCACCATCTTAAAGATGGGATGGTTAAGAAAGAAATGATGAGACCACTACCACCCTTCAGTGCTTGAATGGTGTGATCATGTTTTTTTCATGTATTGTATATGAATGTAAAATGTCTATCTCATCTAATCAGATCACCTTGTTTTATATGTGTATTCCTACTTTGTCAGCTGTATGAGTTTTTAAAAAATGCAGTGGGAGTTCTAGTTTCAAATAGACATTATTTGTCTTGCAGCCTAGAACAGCACTCCAGTAGGGGGAAATTTCAGCTTCGGTAAAGCCCATCCAAACATGGAGGGACGGTGTCAGAGGACTTATTGCTGTTGAAGGGCCCAGCCCTTGCTCAATAAACATGATGACTTTCCTCTTGCTAAAAGGCCATATTGTTGTGTGTAGAACTAGTTGTTTTGGCAAGAGATTTACTCCTCTGAGCTTTGGATCTCTGCAGCTCTGCCAAAATTACCATGGACCTCTCGGCTACTGCACTGCACACTGCTCTCCTTCCCTGGGCTGTCAGATTAAGTGGATGTCTGTCTTGTTAGATCAACAGGTATGCTATACTCTTACTTTTGAGAATGGATTAAACGGTGAGTTAAAAGATTTTCAAAGCTTCACCACAACTTTATCCTTGATGGGCCAGTTTTGGGTTCTGCAGGCTAACAACGACCTCAACGACTCCCCATTACTATGGGGTGGACCGTTTTTTTTTTGGTTCAATTTGCATTTTTTTCTATGCTATAACAAGGCTTTTATTGGGCTACTCTATAAGCATGGAAGTCAATGCTACTCCAGGCATTTTGAATCGAGAAAGCTTTCTGGATGGGAAGCGAAACGTCTTTAAACTTGGAAAGCAAAGTCCAATGGTTTGTTTTTTAACTTTTTTGGAATGTGTTCTTTGGTTTTCATAATGCTGTACAACTAAAATTCTTTAAATCAACATCTGTTGACATCACAGAGCAGCTCTTATTGTTATTAAGAAGACCAAATAAAAAAAAAGTTAGCTTCCTTATCACTGTAAAGGAGCCCAAGTAGACCACACTTTTAAGATGCTTACATCAACAAAAATGTAGACAATGTGCCCAACTTTGTATTTGCTTATCACATTAAACCCCAAAACATACACTGGGCATTGTTGATGTAAAATAATAAATATGCAAAAGTGAAATGATAATGAAACCATTTCCAAGAATGTAATAGTAACAGCTTTAAAACATCTTATAAAATTACAACATCCTTCGTTCAGTTTGATAGTATGTGTTTGGGTATTAGGCATTGAAAATGCAGGTGCAAGTATTATTCACTGTCTAGGGTTCCAGTTTTTTTCATGCAAATGTTTTTTTTCTATTTAATTTTTTGCATTACACACCTCTGATTCTCTGTAATGCTTCTCTGGGATCGGGTCAGTGAGGATGTCCAGGAAGCAAACGTTCTCCGCCGGGGTTGGCGTGTCCCCAAACACCTACATCCAAAAAGATGGGAGGAGGTCACACAGTGTAATGACTGCAGATGCACGAACACGCACACACTTTTACAACATAAACACATGCATTACTCACTCAGCAAAGGAGAGGGGATAAGAGTAGATAAGTAACTGTGTAGAAAAAACGGAGGTCACACACCATAACACCCCTCACTACTGTATATCCCACCCCGAGGGCCTTGGAGGAAATCACACTGGTGCAAACAGATGAGAGAACAGATAGAGAGGAAAAAAGCACAGGAGGGGATAAGGGAAAACAAGAAGCTGGATGTTGGATGATAAAGGCACAGAATCAGAGGTGTTATGAAAGCAGAATACAGTTAGTCTTTATAAAGTGTAGAACAAACTTGGATGAGGAGCAAGAGGAACCTGCACTTTTCCCTGACCTTGTGTAATATTTCTTAGAATGCTTCACTGACATTGTTTATTTCATAAAACTAACAAGTAGTAAAACAAGAACTAACAATCTGCTGCACTCCTGTTACTCTGTTGTACTTATGTGTCTACTCAAGGTCTTCCTGATTTTTGTAGAATATGTTGCACAAGCCGGAGAGATTCAGTTCTCTTGTTTGGTCTGTTCTTGTTACAAAACTCTGAATCTCCTCAATATTTTTTCTCTATTTTCTTATTTGTGTACATACAGTATTCCTCACAGAGAGATTTCTTTGTTGATATGAAATGGATACTTGTCAATGAAGTTTAAAAAAAGAGATTTTAAAGCCATTATTTTCAAATGGTAATGTTTGCATAACAGGAGAACAATCTTTGGTGAAATGTTGTAGTTTTGGCAGCAAATATTATAGAGTGACGCAGAGGTGCCAATGAATAGTAGATTATCCTGTAGAATTTTTTTTAAGTTTTAACTGTGTTATAAACTTATTGTAATTCAGTAATTATTTCTCGAATATTTAGCTACAATGTAGACTTCGAAATAAAACCTCTACCAAGTTCATGTATCTTAACCTTTGCACAGCACTGTCAGAAAACATGTTACTAGGATAGAGAACAGAATAATTATTACGTGGAAGGAACTGGATACACAGTTTGAAAATGCTTTTACAAACAGAATTGTAGAAAATTTGAGGAGTGCACATCTGTAAACGTACCGGACATCTAAACTGACAGAGTGTTGCAGAAGAAAATCAATTGAAGAAATAACTGAATATGATATTTTGGAGGAAATGCTTGGATCACGTGAGTAAACCTGTGGGAAGGACTGCTGTGCAGAAGCTTTTCTCAGATGATGGTAAGAGGAATGCATACCACAAACTGAAGCATGGAAACACTTTATAATAAAATATTCCCCTTTTCCAGTAGATATCACATGATTGTTTGTAGTTAAACCTCCAAAAAAAGCAGAATTTTATGTGTGACTGGGCAAGGTTTGGTGAGCAGTTATTTTCTTATTAATTTCCTGGAAAATAGCATAACACAATGACATGTCTCTTGTCTTGCTGATATTTAAAAGTGACACTTTGAGAGAGATTTCTGTCTCACTGCAAATTTACACCTATACCTCCATGGGGAAAGAAAGTCATAAGTAAATAATTAAAAGTTAATTTCCAATACCTTATAAAGGTCGCATAAATCTTAGTTTGAAGGTATTTCCCAGAGCACTAGCAATAGTGACACCATATAGTTTAAAGAATAGAATTATTTTGCAGCACAGGAATTCTTTCCCACATCCCACAAAGCTTTTCCATTCTACGGTATGTTTCTACATGCATCATTGTGAGAAGGCTGAAGGATAAGAGCAGTTTTTCTTATTTTTAAGATTTTTATAAAGCTTATCCTTTAACTTTTAAATAAGAATCACGATGTTCCTCAACGATAAGCAGAAGCACCTAAGTGACAGACTGGGTCTTGTTTTTTTCACTTCCATCAATTACTCAGAACAGAAACAAAGGGCAAAGCAGAGCTGCAATTGCTTGTGAGTTTCTGTCCGAGTGTGTTGATGCGCATTGGCCACGGACGAAATGCAGCATGGCAGCTATGATCAGCACACAGCACGTCTGGTTAATAGATCTGCCAATAGTGCATTTTGTGCTTTGCTTGTTTTCCTTGTAATGGCCACATCAATTTGATGAACGTTTTCGTGGCACTGCAGAGAAAATTGCAATTCCTCTCATTCCCCTTTAGTCTCTCTCTCTTCCTTCTCGTTTGTGATCACTCCATCTTTCTTGTTTCCCCCCTGTTAGGCCTGTACTCACATTGTTGTTATTGCCGTTGTTGTTTTCGAACCTTGTCTCAATGCGAATGCTAAACTTGGGGACGAACGATACCTATGTGAGGAAAACATGACAAAATATGTAGTTAGCAAAGGAAGGAGCTGATTATATCTTCTGATCTTTAAATAAGTAATGTGTTCATGGTAAGTAGATGTGTAAGAATACTTACAGAGTATTCTGCAACATCAGCGGCATTAAATATAGATAGAAAGAAATAGTATTAATTACTCAAATGCATGAGGAGAAAAAAAGCAGATCAGTTAATTAGAACATCAGTGAGAAATTAAAAAGTCATTATATATTGATGATAATGGCATACATCCAATAAAAACACCAAATTAAGTTGAACAGGAAAGTGAATAACATAGAACTAATAAAAAAAACACCAAACAATTTCTAACAAATAACTGTCTGTTCACTTAAAAATGTCTGCATTGTCCAGTGCTCAAAATTCAGTCAGGGCGGCTTGATTAATTGCATTAATTTTGTTTACTGCGTAGCATGAAGAATATCAGCCTGCACCTCTGCTGAGGTGTTACCGTTAATTTTCACTCAGTGTGGAAGCAGTGCAGCAGTGCTGCAGTGCAGCTGCATTTTCTGCCAGGCACCCTACTCCACTGGGAGCATTTGATGGTACAATAGAACCCTCATGCTATAAAAGTGTACATATAGGCTTTAAAAAAATACAATAATTCAGTAAAATGGCTATTTGGCCAGTACTAATAATGTGTTGTATACCTGCCCTATATCCGTAACCTTAGCCTTTTTGGGGGGGCTATCATAAGAAGATGAGTTCAAATAGTTTTTTTTCAGTTTGTATTTTTTTAAAATGCTCATATTTAACATGGCTGCTGATTGACTGTAAAAACAAACTTAGTTTTTACCTAAAAGTCTACAAAATGTGTTCCACAGTGTGGACTGGTAGTCTCTGAGTTGTAAACTTGACTAGATCCACTTTGCTTTTCATTCATTAATATTCTGCCTGAATGATCTGCTCTGCTCTACATTGATGTGGCGTTCGTATGGCGGTTGCGAAAAATAGAACAGCCATGTAATTTGGCGAAGCAGCAAGTAGTCTGACTGACTACAGTAGCTGCAAACGGCTGCAAGGGCCAATATGCACCGCTTTCCTCACCCAGTGGAACCAAAGGGTGAAGGAAGCCAGGGTGGGTTTAACAGCAGCCCTCAGGATTTTTTATTGTTTTGAAGTACCAATGCCCCCTGGAAAATAAAACCAGTGCGTCCATACGGCGTGTCAGGAGAGGTCAAATATTAGGAACTGTAAAAATTCCTGATAGACAACACCTGCAAATGACAGAACTCCCAAGTAATTACTAATTGTGGAAACTCCCCACTGAACCTGAGGGGATTAAAATATTAACCTCTACACCCTTTCTCTAGTTTTTCTTTTGCCCTTCTCTAGGGTTTGGAAGTGGCTTAACACCAGTAACTCAACAGTTGTAGCTCCTAGTCTGAGTGTAGTGGCCCTTGAAGCCCTGACTACAGGCACAGCCCATCCCACATGAACCCCTCCTAAGATTGAATGGGCTTAAATTCAGTCCTCTAACCACCATTGTCCTTCCACAGAACTTGGCAAAATATGGTGAGATGCAGCCCTCTGATCAGCTACCGTAGCTTCTTTGACCTTTTGTGGCTTACCCTTCTTGAGGAGCATACCATTCAGTCTGTAGGACAGCTTTTAAGTTTAAAGTTGAACTACCCAAAACCCAACATCCGTCTGTCCGTATCTACCTATAATTGATGAGTAAGGGATACCCACCTGTGATAGTATAGGGGTAGAAGTTCCATGCCTTTTCTGTCACATAAAAGATTCGTGGAACAAAAGCTTTAACCCAGGATGGCAGTTTGCTGAAATCACAATGAAAGGAAAGAATCACAACCTCAGAGTGAGTTAAGGTTCGGAAGAGCAAGAGGGAGATTAAAGATGGAGACAAAGAAAGCTTAAGTGTTTTATTGAGCCATTTAGAGCTAGATTACCTGCAGGCTACTTCCTCCATATAATTCATTGTATGACTCATTCTCAATTATACCTGTGGTGATGAATTGCTTCAAAGTCACATCTTTTGTTCATTGTAAAGTCACTGTACCTGTGTGCATGTGTGTACTTCTATGTGTATTCAGCGAGGAAGACCCAACACTCACACATAGATTAAAAAGTCCTCCAGAGTGATAGTGTTCCTTTACTTTTTTAAGAGTTTAGTTAAGGATTAAAACTTAGGTTTGTAGTGGTGATTAAATATTGCTTGAGGTTGCACTATAGTAATGAGTAGGGTTAATAGAGTAAGGTTAAGATCATTCTTAAACAGTTAATTTCCAATGACAAAAGTCACTATTCCTACATATTTTTTCATTATGAAACTCACAATTTTTAAGATATCAATTGTATTTCTTCCAATAGTTTCTATATTGTAAACAAGATTTTGCTGGCAAGTCAAAGCCAAATTAAAATAGAATTTAGGCTGGTACCTGGTGGTTTTAAAATGGTGAATAAATTCTAGAATTCCCACCTTTCTTTTCACAAAAAAACCCCCAACTTACTTTGGTCATACTTATCCAGATTAAGAAAATCTAATTACATGCAATTTAAGGATTTTTTTCAAGCCCTCTAAGTGCTTAATTAGTAAGTGTTAATCTGTTTCCTCCAAAAAAGTAGTACCTTTATTTGTGTCATCCCAGCACCAGCTTTAATGAGCTTGAGGAAAAAGCTGGTGACATGCAAATGAAGGCAGCCATTTGCAATACCTAAAATGTAAAAGTTAAATTTACTTTTACCTTCTAAGTTCAATTGTTCCACTACAAAAGAGTAGTTCTCAGATAATTTTATACATTTAAAACTCACAGCTTAAAATAAAATCTGACAAAAATCTCTAATCTCCGACATAAACATTATCGTTTGCGAACCGGTTAACGGGAAGATAGCAAAAATGATAAACTAATATCATTTGAGCGGATTGAGCAGCAAATAATTTTTAATTAGTTTATACATAGGGCTGGTCACCTGTTGGTCGAAGCAGCATGACAGTCTGTCATCTTGAAAGTACAGACACTGGCTAGGGATTAAAAAAAAGTACTAACTTGCAGAATAACATGTTTCCCCTTGCTGTAAGTTCAGTGTAATTGAGAGGCGGTGCTGAAGAACATTTGGAGACACAAGCCCTGCAACTAAAAGTATGCACTACTCCAGCACAATGCAGGACCATGCATACATGTAGGCAGCAGCACAAGAAACGGTTTCAAGATCCCCAAGAAACTGAAAATGAGAACTTAATGACAACAAAACCGTAAACATCAGGCAATCATTCTCTAACAGGAAAGAGCCGGTGAAGGAGAAAGATTTTACAAGGGGTGTTGAAAATAGCATTTCTCTTCTTGACAATTAAATGAACTGTACTGCATTAATTAGCATAAAGCTAACTTGTTAAAATTCGCTTTAATTAGACAGTTTTGCTAAATACCATAGAAAGCATAACAATAGGATCACAAAAACATATACCGATGTTGTTGATACAGAATTATAGGTTAACATGGATTTATTGGCTTTCAAAGCCGGGGTTAACGCTGGCTTTTTGTCACAGTAAATGTCTGCTTGTAGAGACTTTGTAGAGAGTTTCTGAGACTTTTTGACACACAGCAGCTACCACTGCTCCAAAACATGTACGAGTACAAGGCAATGATGTGCTAGGTTATATTGTTTGCTTTAGTGAAAAATAAACACTAAAAATTTGACTGGTAGATGGTAGTAATATTACACAATATTGTTTGAGGCAAAAACCCCCTTCTCTTTCAGATCTTTTTTCCCACTTCATAATCTTTATCAAACTAATTACATGTATTCTAAATCTGACTTATATGTTTTATTTAGATATGTGTCGTGTCTTGATGGGAGCTTTGTTTTGAACTGTAACAAATAAGAAAAATAACTCTTGATTAGGCTGAGATGATGATTTCTGACTATTATAATTTAAAATATATTCATTTACAGTGTTTTTTTTTATGTCCAATGGTGTTTGGATAAAAGAGATATCAATTTATATTGATATATTGTTATAAATAACAAAAAACAGTTATTTAGTGTTTGATTAAGGGAATATATATTTGTACTGGCAGTCTAATAGAATGAGACATTGCTTAGTGGCTATCAAAGACATTCAAATTTTATTGATTTTTCTTGCATCTCACTTTTTCTAATTATATCCATCTGTTTATGCATCTAATATTTAGTTCCTTTACTTGTAAACTGAACAGAAGCAAAAAACAAAACCATGTTGGCAGAAACACTTTCTGGGTGATATACAGCATGTGTGAAATGTGTTCTCTGAGGTGCCAGAGGGCTGAATATAAAGTAATAAATTAATGTATTTATTCTTGCGTGGTATCCTTTGGTATGTCTTTAAGGGAGTTTAGCACGACTATAAACTCAAGTAAAGTACATGTCATGGAAAAAAAATTACCTTATTAATATACATGCTGCATTGGATTTGTAAATTTAGCCCAGTATCATCCTTTTAGCAATGCTAACTGTATTTACAGTTATTGGAAAAAGATTAGACCAACCTTCTTTTCTCCAGTTTCTTGTTCTAAAATTTTATAAGAATGTTACAGAAGAATTGTATTTTTTTAACTTTCTTTTTTCACTTGAACTTTCATTTAAAAAATGCCAGTGATTAAGGTTGGGAATGAAATGATTTGTCTTTTGGTAATGTTAATATCTGTTTTTTTTAATCTGCACTTTCAGCTCACATGTTTTAAAGCTTCTGACAGCTTCATTCTCTACACTATAAAAGAAAATAATATGAGACTTAAAAAAAAAAAAATTCAGATCCTCCGATTACAGCCACCAAGACAATGTGGACAGTTTCTCTTTCAGCTGGAGGCCTGTACTTATACAACACCTACTGTAAAGGCTTACTGGATGACGAGCCGAGGACATAATAACAGCTTCATCTGCAACACGACCTGATTCCCACGAAAAAACCCCACAAAACATTCTTGGATTTTGGTTAAAAACAGGTTACAGTCCACCATGGGTGTTATTGTATAAAAAAGATTCTTCATTTCCTGTCCGAAGCTTGGTTCTACAGGATGTGAAGCTTTACAGTAGACCAACAGATGGAACAGGATCTCTTATCAGAATGATGGAAGGGACAACTTAATGCTGGGGTTGAGAACAGGATTATTGGTACAGCAAAACAATCTTTAAAGAGATGATCCCTTACCTGCTGAGGTAGATTCTCTTCTCGGTCACTTGTCCGGGACCATGCTGAGGGTGAGTATCCGGCTCATTCCTCACCACCTCTACTCCCTCACCTCCACCACTCTGCTCACAGCTGTGCTTGCTGATCATATAGAGCTGCCCAATCATGTACTGGAACCCAGGAAAACATCAGGATGATGTTTATGGTGGAGAAATACAGAGAGAAAGAGGGAGAGAATAAAACAGTTATCTTAACTTTTCTTGACAGGTTTTTAAAAGTACCATTTTGCTTATATCTATATTTTCCTTCCTGCAGAAAGCACGGATCCATGTCTCCTGTTTAGCTGTGTCTCTTTGCCAAATAGAGCCAATAAAAGAGCTTCTGCTTCCATTTACTGTGCAACATATATATATATATATATATATATATATATATATATATA